>NW_024400518.1:0-28637 GCF_905171765.1 Bufo bufo | reverse complement strand
ATCGTACACTTGAAATGAACTTTGGACCATTTATCTGCTCATTGTAATTGGTATAATGAGGGAATAACACACACCTGGCCATGGACCAGCTGAGAAGCCAATTGTCCCATTACTTTTGGTCCCTTAACAAGTGGGAGGCACATATGCAAACTGTTGTAATTCCTACACCGTTCACCTGATTTGGATGTAAATACCCTCAAATTAAAGCTGACAGTCTGCAGTTAAAGCACATCTTGTTCGTTTTATTTCAAATCCATTGTGGTGGTGTATAGAGCCAAAAATCGTAGAATTTTGTTGATGTCCCAATATTTATGGACCTGACTGTATCTGTAATAATGGCAAGGGCTGAGGGATGGAATGAGAGCTCTCATAAAATCTTTGCACTGGGCCACCAATGTTTTAAAACAGCCTTGCAATCTTGCATCATATTCTTCGGATTATACCAGATTATGTTGGATTATACTCCCAATATATACCTCTGACATAGCCAAAAATGAGATGTGAAGGGAGTCTTAGTAAATTCCAGACACTGACACCTAGTAGATTCATGTCATCTATCAAGCTTCTGGTTACATCAGATTTTGTCACTCTGTTGAAATGTAATGCGTACACATGAATGTGTGCTTGTGTATACGTGCCCCAACGGATTTTGTGAATAAACAGGTCAAATGGTTATAAAAATACTGGATTTTAACAGTAAGTGATATGGAAATTCTAGTGTTTAATTTGCTAACAAAAGCATGTGGCATGTAAATGCAGTTTGTCAGATGAGTCATCTGTGTGCTGACCTTTTAACAAGTAATTAAAACAAAATCATTTCATTTCCATCTTAACACGTTATTTTTATGCACTTGTTTTTCGTACTACAATTCAAAAGAAATTCAGTTAAAACATGAGAAGCACCAGTACACCATGCAGTTTGCTTTGCTTTCCTATTGATAATACTGTATAGCTGCGACCACTCAGATTTCAGTGTTGTGCATTCATGGACCTTGAACAGACCTCGGAACAACTGTTAGGGTTCAGCTTCACAGCAATTTTAGTTGCGCAACCGCTGCGCAACACTGCTAGTTTGTTGCGATTCTGGTGTTTTAGTTGTAGGAAACATACAAGTAGCACTGCGACCCCTCTCATTTCTATGCTAGCGTGACCAAGATTGCCATGTAGCGAACCCTTACATATGAAGGCATATGCACTAAAAATTAAAAAAAGTGGTACTTCAAATTCACATAGTAAAATACAATAAAATCAGTCTGAAAATATTAGTTTTTTTCGGAATATCATTATTTTTTGTTCAAACTATTTTTGTAGATTAATAACACTAAATTCCTCACCAACCCCCCCAAAAAATCATTGAGCAATCTTCTTCTATATTGTTATAAATCCATCAGAATCAGTAAATATATGCCTCTATATAAAAGTAGATGCACACAGTGAAAGAAAGGTTGGGTGTTTAGCATGCTATAGGTTCTGTGATACCTATCCATACAACGCTGATCTGCAATAAGGTTCTGCATGTGTCCTATCCTTAGGATTGGCTCATACAGCACTCCATTTAAACCGAATGGATCAGGATCTCCATTCTCATGATCAGTGGAGGTCCCAGCCAAGGCTGCTTTAACCATAGGGCAAGTGGCTCACCTGCAATGAGGGCCTTGGCAACATAATTTTAAACTATGCATTCTTTGGAGGAATGAATAGTTCAGCAGCATGCATGCTCAACCACCACTCTATTCATATGAGGGTACAGAGGACAGGACCACCCATTCACGTGATCAGTGGTAGCCCCAGTGTCTGTAAGTGTCTCTAACGATCAGACACTTATCCCCTATGTTGTATATAGGGAATAAGTTCAAATCTTCAGATAACCCATTTGAAGGCGCTGGTCACTTTTTGGCTACTGTTGACCAATGTGTAGGTTAGATGACTATATGGCACTTACTATTATAGCTTTTGCTGATATTCTGTGCCGTTTGCTATATTTTTTAAGCTATGCCCCCTTGTTAGGCAAATCTCCTGTGGTGTCCTCATAGAGGTCCTGTCCATAAGATGGCAGATGATGAAGGGTCATGTGATACATCACTCAGACTCCTCCTTTCAAACACACTACACGTGCACTGAACTTCTAACAGTCAACAGCCATTTTATGGAGAAGACCTCTGTGTGGACAGCACAAAAGACCTAGCAAACAAGAGGGCATCCCTTATAAAATATAGAAAATGGCACAAAATATTTGTTTACTTGTACTGCCTTTAACAATGGTGGCATCATCAACCGACCTTTCATCCATATCTTGAATATTGAACTGGAGGTAGGTCTGAATGTCAGGTCTAGGCTGTTGTAAATATACTTGATGTTTGTCAGTTATATATACATATATAAAATGATAATTCAATTAAATAAAAAAGCATGTTATGTTCACCTCTTTCTTTAGTGTCATTCTCTTCAGGACTGGTCTGGTTCTCGTGCCGCTGTTTTTTTTTTCAAACTGCAGCGTTGATGTACCTTCATATGCCATGTGACCCTTGCAGCCAATCACTGACCTCTGCTGTAGACCACTGAGGACAGTGATTGGCTGCGGTGGTCATGTGCCGTATCCTGACAGGTTACCACTGTTGTTTGTACACCAGCAGCAGCAGTAGAACCAGACCAGTGCCACAGAGAACGGTGCTGTCATGATCCCTCCCGTAACAGAGGTTAGAAGATCTGAGAGACTGGCTGCACGTGAGGTTATCTGACACCCTCTCGGTTTTCACTTATTGCAGTGTTATTGTTGGTAATGACCACACCTCTTGTCTCAGGTGTAGCTTGTGATCATTACTGCTCCTCTATTTAGTCTGGACTCACATTTCTTACCATGCGGTTGATATTATCTGCCTGGAGGTGGAAGAGCTGGTGTGTGGTTCTCATCTGAGTTCCTACTCATCCATTTTCTATTGAAGATAAGTGTACTTCCCTTTGTATTTTGTTCCCATTTGCTCGTTGTTTACTAGGCCTCAGCAAAAGGCTGGTTCATTCATTTGGGAAGGAACCAGTAGTCTCAGACCCTGTCACTACTCCTAGGGATATTCAGGGTTACTAGGGCCTAGGTTTACGGTGTATAACTATTCCCACCTTCAGGGTTTATTCATACTGACAGGAGACAGGGCTAGGTTTAGGGTTTCCTAGGTGGTTACAGTTTCCCTTTCCCTAGCCTTGAGGCCTAGTTCCTGGACATTTTTTCCTACTGTTGTCATTCTGGTGTTCCTCCTCTCCCCCTACATTGTGACAGATGCTGGGGAAAGGAGTGAGCATAACCAGATTTTTTTATTTTAATGGAATTGAGCAGCACTAGAATATTGATGAGCCGATGAGCTGTTTGAAATGGTAGTGGAGCTTGTGCGAGTGCTGTACCTTCAGAGAAACTTTATAAAAATACATTGTAAATGTGATAAAAAGCATATTTGTAATGTACTTTAATATTTTTTATTTTTTATTTAACTAGCGAAATAGGCACCTGAAGTTTAGATGCCTATTGCGCTTTACAGTCCATATTTCTGTACACCGATTTGTATGGTAGTACGGATTCGTCTGCGCTGAGCAGGCAAGAGCATATAGATCACTGAAAATGGTGCACCACACTAATATGCAACTGACAATACAAGACTAAACCCTAACACTGATGTTAAAAAATGAGATTTTAGCCAATATATTCCTGTCAGGAACATATCGGAGCCTGCGCACCCCGCAAAGGTATCTCAGTGTAGCGCGGGACCTACTGCTAACCTACCTATAGTGTTTGAACACTGTCCGATAGGTGCCAAAGTCCGACTCACAGCCAAACTCCCACATACCTCCAAAGTAAGGTCACTAATACAATAGGAGGAGGGAAGAGGCTGCGAGCCCCACCTATGGCAGGCCATGTGACACAGGCTACCAGGTGCACTAGAATGTTACCAACGATAAGCGTCTGCACATTCAATACATATCAAGAAAAATCACAGAATAGAGTGGCCTTACTGGGAGGAAATGCTCAAACCCCAAATACTGTAGTGTATTTATAACCTGGGGAGCAGATCCTCCACATGTGATTGAATTTGCGGATGCTTATCGTTGGTAACATTCTAGTGCACCTGGTAGCCTGTGTCACATGGCCTGCCATAGGTGGGGCTTGCAGCCTCCTCCCTCCTCCCATTGTATCAGTGATCTTACTTTGGAGGTATGTGGGAGTTTGGCTGTGAGTCGGACCTTGGCACCTATCGGACAGTGTTCACACACTATAGGTAGGTTAGCGGTAGGTCACGCGCCAAACTAAGATACATTGGCGGGGTGCGCGGGCTCCAATATGTTCCTGACAGGAATATATTGGCTAAAATCTCATTTTTTAACATCAGTGTGAGGGTTTAGCCTTGTATTGTCAGTTGCATATTAGTGTGGTGCACCATTTGCAGTGATCTATTTACTGTTATATTTTTATCCACACATTATTTCCTCTTGTGTAGGATGTTTTTGTGGTACATGTGGTCCGCTGCCGGCATTCTACATTGTATGCATTTTTGCTGGGGATAGCCGTTGACAACGGATCACATGTGGAGGATCTGCTCCCCCGTTATAAATACGCTACAGTATTTGGGGTTTGAGCATTTCCTCCCAGTAAGGCCACTCTGTTCTGTGATTTTGCAGACAAGAGCATACATGACTGTTCCTGCCTGTATGAATGCTACTCTCCTAAATCCTGGCATAGGTGGACTATATTAGGCTTTAGCAGAGCTGGCACAGGAAGCAGGAGTGATGTGCTATGTGAGCTCCTGCTCTACACTTGCTCCACTCCACTAATAGCCTGCAACGATAGAGTTGAGAGAAGAGTAGAAAGTATCACATTACAGCACTATTTTGGCACGCCCCATAATTTGTGACGTTTTACCCCACAAAGCTATGACAATTCTTCTCAACCATATTCTTTACCCTTCATGGTTCCTTTAATTATCATGTAATATTATTAACCTATATTATTAGCCTTCTGTCCATCTCCATCTCTCTTTTGTTGGTCAGCAATATTTTTTACGTCCAGAAATGCTTTTGCGCAAAGTCTCTGGATAGTTTCTCTCCAGGACTCTCCTGTGTTTTTAGAGTTAGTGAGTTTTTGTGTAACTCTAGCTAAAGCCTCAAGAGAATATTGGTTCATCAGCCTGAGTATGCAGAGCTGGTGACGCTAATATCACTTTTCAATTGGTCCATGACTCACAGCAAGCATTCCTCACACTAGGGCTCTATAACGCATATGCATTGCTACCACTTCTACCTGTTGTGTCCATAGAGAGTTGTGGGCCAAGCATTAATTCAGTACAATAATAACATTAACATAAAATTGCTCATACCTTTGTATCCACAACCACATAGAGTTGCCCATATTACTTTGCCAGACACATAGCAATGTCGATAACACTTTTTAATCACATAGCAGTACCATAACAACCGTTTTACTACTACAACAGTGCCATCAAAATGAGACTTGACTAAACAAATGTGCAGGCACAGTGCCTCTATGGAAATCTCCCTCATGATACTAAGCTGCCCTCTACCCAGAAATATGCACTTAGGCAGTCAATTCAGAGTCACATAATAGTGACTATATCTTCCTCGACATCATAGATATGTTCCAAGATGTGCCTGTAATCTGGGACTGTCTCACTGGATGTAGTGTAAAGTTAAAGGGCATCTGTCAGCAGATTTGTACCTGGCTGACCTGTTACATGTGCGCCTGGCAGCTGGAGGCATCTATGTTGGTCTCCTGTTCATATGTGCCCGCATTGCTGAGGAAAATTATGTTTTAATATATGCAAATGATACTCTTGCAGCAATGGGGGCATTGCCCTTACACCTAGAGGCTCAGCTCTCTCTGCAACTGCCGCACCCCCTGCACTTTGATTGACAGGGTCAGGCAGTGAAAATATCATCATGCTCCACATCATCACATCATAGCCCTGTCAATCAAAGTGGAGAGGGTGTGGCAGTTGCAGAGAGAGCTGAGCCTATTGGTGTAATGGCAACGCCCCTGTTGCTCCTAGAGGCTCATTTTTCTCAGTAATGCGGGCACATATGAACATGGGACCAACACAGATGTCTTCAGCTGCCAAGCGCACATGTAACAGGTCAGCCAGGTTCATAGTTTCAAATCTGCTGACAGATGCGCTTTAAAAGCTGCATGAAACAGATCTGTGAACCATGTGGCAATGTGTGGCTGTAGCCATATACCTTTAACAAGAACCCACTTTCAGCAACATGACATTAATCCTATTTCAAATTATATATTACATACAGTACATTGCACTGTCAGCTGCCATGTAATGCCACATTTAGCTTTGTTTTCGATTTGTGGTCCTACTTTAAAAAGTTTTTTCCCCCCATTTTTACATAAGCATTATACACATTTACAATAAACATTATAGCAGTAATGCAATGTTGTATGCTAAAGGTTTCCTTTAAGTAAACCTACAATTTACAGGAAATTAACATTTGGAGAGAATACAAGTTACGTCAGTTCACAGAAAAGGGAAGTGATGCAGCTAAGGGAACTTCATGAGAACATTTCTTGAAATGTATATCAATGGCATTTAATTTTATCCTTTCTGTAAAAACTAACCAGTAACAAAGCATTTACTTATCATACAATAATTTAGCTTTGCAGTTATAGCATTTAACATACCATAGAAAATTGCTGCATCTACTTTGTAGATATATATAGGAGAAATTTTGTATTTTACTACCAATTTAATGTTGAAAAAATATAAAATTTGTAATGATTATTCCAAATGTTTTTCTTATACAGAATTTCAGGAAACAGAATAGGTTTAAGTCATGCTGTAGCACATTAATAACTTTTAAAAAACATAGTGACAATAAAGTTCAGGAGGGATGGAGAACTTTTTAAAGGGAATGTGTTGCCTATAATTTTTTCTGCTAGTTAATACCTGATAGTAACACATCCTTTTTGTTGATCTATTTTTATTTTCTGATTGTAGATTTTTATTCTATTTCCTGAATGTGATTATGGGGGCTGCCATGGGCTGTTCTTAATAGCATTTAGAGATTTGTTTTACAGCAGCCAACATGGGCCATAGACATAATAGACTGAGGGGGTTCATTGACTTCTATGGGACAGTTTTCCAGACATGTGTTATGACCATTTTACAAGCAAGGGGAAGATAAGCTGTGATAATCACCTTAGTGTATGATGGGATCCTGTATATATGCATAGAAGTGATATATTTGAATGTAATCCTGCTAGGATGGCCAGACTTTGGGTTTGAGTCCAGACATTCTGGTTTTCTCGCTCCCTGTCGTCCATCCGGTGCAAGGCCTGGACGGACGCAGGGATGTTCCCCTTCTCTGTGGCATCACGCTCAGACAGTAGCATTCTGCTGTCTGAGTGTGAGCTTGCAGCAACAACTAACTGAGGCCTCTGTCACCCCCAGTCACTACAACTGCAGATATGGATCTCTGTGGCTAATTGAGCGAGAGAGAAGCCCTCTCTGCCCACCTACCAGTTCTTTCCCCCCTCTTTTGCTGACAGAGGGGGCGTGGCCTAGGGAGAGTGGGAGTGACCTACAATGTCCTGCGTATGAGGGGAAAGCCAGTGGCCACCCTAAATCCTGCCTATTATGATAATGATGAAAAGTGATCTGTACAGACCAAGACAAGGTTGTCACTAGTTCAAATCATCCAGGGCTTGGGCCTTGAATGTTGTGGCCACTCAGGGGCCTGCACCATTCATTAGGCAAACTCAGCCTCTGGCCTGAGGCAGCGTTGTGCTAGGACTGCAGGGAGGCGCCAATTTATCAAATCTGTGTCTTTAGGGATTTTATTGCACATTTTAACAGTGATTTGCAGCAAACCACGACTAAACTGCAATGTACAGTAACTTCTAGGCATAGTTGTGCGTCAGAGAGGACCTTTAGGATTGATGCTGTGTGTGCATGTCACATGACCATATCTGAAAGGTCCTTAAGCCTCCAAAAGTCGGAGAACCTGCAGCGGCCTGTGAGTAAACAAGCATGTGTGTGTGTCTATCTGTGTGAGTGTCTCTGTCTGTCTATCTGCATGTGTGTCTATCTATGTGGCTGTCTACCTGTGTGTCTATCTGTATGTGTGTCGGTCTGTCTGTCAACATCTGCTTATAGTATATATAGAACTGCACAGCCCAATTGTCCTCAATATCTGGACATCAGTATTAGTGCTCAATATAGTACTCTTATTCTGTATATAGAACTGTATGTCCCCACTGTCCTCAATAACTGGAAATGAGTAATAGTGTTTGATATCAAAGTAGTGCTCTTTGTCTGCATACACTACAGAGGGCATTATAATTACTAGGGGCACTACAGTGGACATTATAACTAGTAGGGTCGTTAGAGGGGGCCATTATAACGACTGCAGGCACTATAGAGGGGTCATTATAACTACTGGGGGCACTACTACTAATTGAGACACTCTTGGATAGCATTATCACTGTAGGGGGCACAATTACTAATGCAGGCACTCTGGTCGAGAATTATTACTATTGGTGGGAATTTTGGGAGCACTTTGTCAGCTATTATAGAATTCCTTCCTGTGCTTTAGATACCAGTGATACAACCTGTAGAAAAGTATGCCTCCAATTTGTTATCATTGATTCTGATGGACTCTTTAAAGATCCAATCAAACATCTGCGGAATATGCACCAAATTCAGCTGGCCATGTGATGTCTGCCTCCCATTGTTTATAATGGGAGGCCATTCTACTGATCACTCGGCCAGTGGTTTAATGCCGCAATTGTGCCAAGAAGGCATATGTCCCCTTCTGGTGCGGTGTCCAGAGAGACTCCATTGGAAGCCGCGGTGGGTGTCCCTTCACTGTTTAGCTCCATTAAACCTCAATGGGATCCACAGCATTTAAAGTGAAAACCGCAGCACAAACTGTGTTGGTTTCTGCTGCGGAATACACTGTGGATTTTGTGTCTGCGAAATCCACCATGTGAACGTACCCTGGGCAAGAAAAATAAAACCTCTGTGAAAAATGAGAGCTATATGCCTGTACAGTATGGATTCTTATCAGAAATCTGGCAGGAGCCCATAAGCCAGAAACCCTATGGCAGAAAATTTGTGAATTTCAGGACAATATGCCATATAGCAGATGATCAGGTAGCTTCTTTAAAAGTTATCTCCTATCAGTTTGTGCATATGAAGGGAAAAAAAACAGTGAGATAAGGCTACTTTCACTCTGGCGTTTCCGTTTCTGAGATCCGTTCAGGGCTCTCACAAGCGGTCCAAAATGGATCAGTTTTGCCCTAATGCATTCTGAATGAAAAAGGATCCGCTCAGAATGCATCAGTTTGCCTCCGATCAGTCTCCATTCCGCTTTGGAGGCGGACACCAAAAAGCTACTTGCAGCATTTTGCTGTCCTCTTGACTAAACTGAGCCAAACGGATCCTGGCACACAATGTAAGTCAATGGGGACGGATCTGTTTTCTATGACACAATCTGGCACAATAGAAAACGGATCGGTCCTTTATTGACTTTCAATGGTGTACAAGACGGATCCGTTTTCTATGACACAATCTGGCACAATAGAAAACGGATCCGTCCTCGCTATGTTAAAGATAATACAAACGGATCAGTTCTGAACGGATGCAGACAGTTGTATTATCTGAACGGATCCGTCTGTGCAGATCCATGATGGATCCGCACCAAACGCGAGTGTGAAAGTAGCCTTACACAACTATACCGAGAAAGCTCTATATGTGCAATAGGATTTGTGGATGTTAAAGAGTTCTTTGTTCTCAATGAGACAATTGTTATCCACTGGTTCAAGCTAGGCACCTTTATCAATTTCAAGAAATAAGCAAATAGAATTTTAGCTGTAGCTAATAATTGATCAGAATCAAAATCTAGTTTGGATTAAAATATTCTGGGCTAAAAGATGATTTAAATAGGAAACACTACAATGTAAAAAATGTAAAACAGAGATGGCGTTTTCTACAAAAATGGTTACAGGAAGACTTCCTAGAACTGATTCTCGGAAGCTTTCACGGCTGCTTTAAATAGGGGCGTCCCTTCTGTATGCCACTACACTGTACAACGTGCAGTTTTGTATTATATTTGCGAAATAAAGGAAAATCCATGTCCCAATTTCCTGTAGGACTGTAGTTATTAACCTTTACTAAAATGGTTCAATTCTAAAAGAAATTTTACACATGATACTATATTGTAATATGTTCTACATTGAACCCTAGGGTAATAATTCATGTTTAGTAACACCACAACAAATAGCTTTAAGGCAGCGGTGGGGAACCATTTTGCTGCCAAGGGCCATTTGGATATTTGTAACATCATTCGGGGGCCATACAAAATTCTCAATAAAAATTTTTTACTGCTGTATTTGGTCAAACATATAATTGACTTAGGGATAAGTTACAGAAATTGCACTTCAATTAAAATAATCTAGAGGGCTGTATTTTTGCAGCACAAAATAGCGCCTGCACTATATATATACAGTATATTACATACAATACAGGCGCCATATTGACCACACATAGCAGTCTAATTTTTAAGTTCAGAATGTTACTTATTTGACATTAATGGCAGGAAGCTAAACCCAGGGGGTCCAGAGAGGGGTTCACCCAGCTTTCACTCTCCCTGCCTCTTTCTTCGCAACTGTCCCTGCCTTTGTCCCTTTCTCAGCAAAATATCTGCCCCCACCTCCATCAGCCTGAAATCAGCCTCCTATCAGACCCCCCAGGCCTACATCAGCCTCAGATCAGACTCCCATCAGACCTCTAAGCCTCAGATTAGACCCCAATCAGACCCTTCCTAGCTTCAGATCAGACTCCCATCAGACCCCCAGCCTCAGACCAGACCCGGATCAGACGCCCAGCCTCAGATCAGCCCCCATCAGACCCCCCAGGGTCAGATCAGCCCCTATAAGACCCCCCAGCCTCAGATCAGACCTTCATAATACCCTCCCTAGCCTCAGATCAGCCCCCATCAGACCCTCCCCAGCCTCAGATCAGCCCCCATCAGCCCCCCTAGTCTCAGATCAGACCCCTATCAAACCCCAGCCTCAGATCAGACACCCCCAGCCTCAGATCAGACCCTCCCAAGCCTCAGATCAGACCCCCATCAGACCCTCCCCACCCTCCTTTAGCCTCAGATCAGCCCCAATCAGACATCAGATCAGATACTGTATTTAAGATAAACAAATAAACTTACCTCTCCAGCTCCGTACGGCGCTGCCTCTTGGCAGATTCACTTACCCTCCCTGTTCTTCTTCCTGCCGCACTATATTGTCACCTCACACCGCACAGCGTCAGGTCATAGTGCACGTCTACGTGCACTGCGTCCTGACGCTGGATGTGTCAGGACACAGTGTGGGGCTGAAAGAAGACCAGGGAAGGTGAGGACAGCCAGTGCAGTGCTGTTCTCACCTTCCTGTGCCTACTGTATGCTAATGACCGCTTCCATAATGGAAGGGGTCATAAGCCTTTTTTACATTATGTTCTGGCAGGGGGCCGGGGGCCACATGAAATGATACCGTGGGCCGCATACGGCCCTCGGGCCGGAGGTTCCCCACCCCTGCTTTAAGGCGTTGTAAAGGGAAGACTACTTACCTGCTTCCTAGTGCTGGCTCCCTGCTAGTGTTGAGCGGATCGAGCTTCGTGAGGAAAATTCATTATCACCGAAGTCTCGCGGGCATTTGGTGAATAACTTTGGATTTCTATTTTAGAACTTGAAAACCATTTTTGGAGCCGAAGTCGGTTTCGGTACAAAAGTACTAGCAGCTACCAAAGCCGACTTCGGATTCCTGATTTAAAATGGTTTTCAAGTTTAAAAATTTAATGCCAAAGTTATTCACCGAAGTCACCAGAGTCCATATATTTTAAAACAAAGTTTTGAGCAAATTGACTTCGGATCTTGGATCTGAAGCTTGATTCGCTCAACACTACTCCCTGCTCCTTTTCCTCTAGGCCTGAGATGCTCTACCGGGCTCCCCCGATGTAAACAAATGGTCACATGATGCAAGAGGATCTGATCTCTGCCGCAGCATGTGATTGGATTCGGTGATATCAAACTGGATGTTTACATTAAACGAGCCTAGAGGAGCATCACCGGCCTGGAGGAGAAGGACCAAGGAGCCAGTCTCGGGAAGTAGGTACTTAATACTCTATTTATAGGTCAGCAAAGTGCCAAACCCCCCATTCTTGCACAACTGTCACAAACGGTAGAGATAAGTGCATACCTGAGCTCCACCCAAACCACTATCTCTACCTACGTCCTAACCGACGGTGCACAACTGGACGGCAGTCCCTGGCTTAAGTACGTGCATGGGCCTACAGGAAGGGAACAAGATGGAAGAAAACAAGAGACTAAGACAGAAAGGTAAGCTACCAGGCTGGGTAGAAGCCAAACAAGCAAATAACAAACCGTAAGCAAAATCAGAACACAATGGAAGCTGAGGTCAAGAGCCAGGAGGTCACGTCAGTACAAAGGAATAACACAGGATCAAGGTCAAATACAAATCAAGGTCAGGAGCTGGGAGATCACGTCAATACAAAAGGATTACACAAGATCGAGGTCAAATACAAGTTGAGCTCAGGAGCCAGGAGTTCACGTCAGTACGAAGGGATTACACAGGATCAGGAGTAAAATACAAGCTAAGGTCGAGTTCACAAAATCACACATGCAGGAAAACGCTAGTGAGTAGTAAGACCAATCACAGGCAACTTGTGGCCAGCAATTTGCCTGTTAAATAGGGCAGACTGAATGGTCACGTGACGTGGCCAGCATCACGTGATCCTGCGTCAGCCCCAGCCAAAATTCTGAGTGCCGACTCATATCCGTCGGTGCTCGTCCCTGCCCCTGCTAATTGCCTAAGGGAGGGAGGACACCAGCCGTGCTGAGCAAGCGTGTGCCACCGGTTCCTCCCCACCCCCTTGTTACCAGGGAGATGACGCCGGCCACGTCCGACGCTGGCTCCTCCTCCCTCTCTATCAGCGGGACGCCGGCGGTGCTGCAAGGAGGGAGCGCACCACCAGCTCCTTGTTACAACAACTCCTCTAAGCTTGAAGATTTTGTTATTTTAAATGATCACTAACTTTTCACATAACTTTGCATAACATAGCACAAGCAATCACAAGAAACTCTGTAATATTGTAACGGTCACGTACACACACACAGACAGGGGGGAGGATAGTGACCACTGCGCTCCACCGTCACCCCTGACCCTGCCTACTTGCCTCACGAGTCCTGATGACAGGGGACAACTGGACGGCAGTCCCTAACTTAGGATACGTGCGGGAAGGACAGACAAGACAAATAACGGATAGTGAACGGACCGGGTCAAAACCAAGAGGACAACGCAGTACAGAGGGATAAGCAAAGAATGGTCAGGAGAAGCCGGGTCATAAATACCAGGAGAGTCGAGAGGTACCAAAGGAGTCCGCAAAGAATAGTCAGGTGGAAGCCGAGGTCAAAATACCAGGAGGGATGCGCAGTACAGGAGGAGCAGGCAAAGGATCGTCAGGGAACAGGATCAGGTAAGTATACAGGTATCCAACAAACGCTGGCCAGCGTCACATGACCGACAGACCGACCAGTCGAGCACCGAGTGATCAGCTCAGCGCTCAAGGCAGACCTAGGAGCAGGGAGCCTCCCAGCTAGCAAAGCCGCCCTGGGAACGAGTTCAAACACAGATCATCACTCCCGAAGCTAAGCAGCAGGTCTGCGGCTGATGGGAGACCTATTGCGCCTTCGGCACCCCGTTACAAATATATTTTATCAGTGAGAATGTCTAGTTCTCCTGTTATCAGCTGTGTACCAGCTCCCTCACTAATTGCCTTTCACTTTGATAAATGCCTTTCCAATCATCTTTACAGGGGTATCATATTACATATGTCTATGGGAGGAGTGAGGAGAAATTGAGGAGACAGGCACAGACAATCAGAAATGCACACCTACTTAGGAAGCTTATAGTTCATTACAAGTGCTTTATTCTGAAAAATACAGGTCAGTACTGCTCTGTAATGTCCTATATTATCCTCTGGCTGCTTGTGAGTGACTGTGAAACAGTTAGGAAGAAGATTCTCCTCTACCTTCTGTATGTGCATTGGATGGCATTGGATCTCCATGTCGGAGAGAACTGCAAACCAGATATTCAGAAAACACAGATGAAAACTGCTACAAAATACCAGATACAAGTCATATAATGGCCAGAAATGATTCATCATATACACACACTGTACTATTGATTAAATTAAAGCTTGTTAAAAGCTTAGTGCCGCTTTAAAGGGAACATGTCACCTGGATTTTGGGTATAGAGCTGAGGACACGGGCTGCTAGATCGCCGCTAGCACATCCGCAATATCCAGTCCCCATAGCTCTCTGTGCTTTTATTGTGTCAAAAAAACTATTTTATATATATGTAAATGAACCTTAGATGAGTCCTGTCCATGCTTCAGAGATGAGTCCAGCGTTCTCTGACTCTGAGCCCAGCCACGCCCACTGTGAAGGAGCCCAGCACCGCCCCGCATCCTCCGAATCGCCTACTTGCTCCCCGACGTCACAAAGCTAGAGCGCCGTAATCTCACGATGTGGGAGCTAGCGCATGTGCAGTTCGTTCCCTGAGGCTGATGCCAGCACAGGGAAGGAACACTATGCCGACACTGCACATGCGCTAGCTCGCGCATCGCGAGATTACGCCGCTCTAGCTTTGTGACGTCGGGGAGCAAGGAGGAGATTCGGAGGATGCGGGGCGGTGCTGGGCTCCTTCACAGTGGGTGTGGCTTGGCTCCGGAAACGTTAACAGCTCTTCGGGCGTCTTACTTTCCTCATTTACATATATATAAAATAGTTTTTTGACACAATAAAAGCACACAGAGCTAAGGGGAATGGATATTGCGGATGTGCTAGCTGCGATCTAGCAGTCCATGTCCTCAGCTCTATACCCAAAATCCAGGTGACAGGTTCACTTTAAGCTTTTAATCGTTTGATAGAAATGTGGGTTCCATTAATCCAACCAGCGGATTTAGGTTTGTGACCTCTATTTCCTGTAATCAGTTCAATGTGCCATAAGCCTATCTCGCTCCAAGCGTGTTAATTAAACAGCACAGGAACCTTGTTAGGCTACTTTCACACTTGCGGCAGACTGATCCGTCAAACAGTTCCGGCGCTGGAATTGGCCACCGGATCCGACAAAACGCATACCGCCGCACAGTTTTACTGTAACGGATCCGTCCTTCCGTCGAGGATTAGAAAAGCCGGATCCGTCGTTCAGTTTCCTTCAGTCGTCAATTTTCGACTGATCCGTCCGTCGGATCCGTCTAAAAAGCGGATCCATCTATTCCGTTTTCTTCAGTTTTTAGACGGAAAGACGGATCCGGCGTTTAAATTTAGAGATAAAAGATGCTATCTTTTTAAGCAAATATTAGAACTGTCTATAAAAGATAAGAGAAGGTCACAAAAAGATGCAATCTGTTAAAGCAAATACTACAACTGGCTATAAAAGACCAGCAAAGTTCACTTACCACTCAGAAGTTCCTTCAGCAGAGTGCAAAGATGATGCCGGACCATATTCGTTTTGGATTTCAGGCTTTAATTCTGGTTTCACGATGGAGAAGACGTCTTCAAGCCAGGCGACGTAAAACGCGTCGCTATTGGGTGCATCCAATAACCTCTGCAAGAGTAAGAAGGGGAGTTTTTGAAACTCTATTTCCTGAATTGAGTTACCTATTTACGGATGACGGTAGAAAGTTTCGATGATCTTCTACAACGTGTGTCACCTCACATTCAAAGGCAAGACACCACTTTCCGTCGCTGTGTTTCCCCAGCAGAACGCCTATTGTTGACGATAAGGTAAAGTATATACTTTATTACATATTATACCAATATTTGGTCTAAATTTTCAAAAGCTGCTGTTTGGTAGTGTGAAGCCATACATTTTTTAATCCAAATTTACTTTTTCTGGGATCACTGTACTTTCTGGGATCACTGTACAAAGTGTTTTGGGCCCAATTGATGCTCATCTATTTTTTTTGTAATTGTACATCTTGTTTTGGAAAAGTTTGAATCAATATACTCGTCATTGAAGATTTATGAACTGTGATGAATATTGTTTGCCATGGAGAACAAACATTTATTGTTGAATTTTTAAAAAAATTACATTGGCCACATAAAAAATCTTGACCAAACTAATATATGTAGGGGTGTAATAAAATTGGGTCCAATTGATATACCTTGTATATTATCTTGTTTTTCTTGTTTAGTAATAATTTTTATACACTTATTTTTTTCTTTTAAATTTTAGGTTTTTGGCAAGTAGAGAAAGTTTCAGCTCACTCCATTTTCAATTTCGCCTTGGGATATCAACTGTTTCAATAATTGTAAAGGAGACATGCCGTGTTTTGTGGGAACAACTGCATGATGAATTCATCCCACATCCAACTCGACAGCATTGGAAAGAAATATCTGAAAGATTTTGGGATGTTTGTCAGTTTCCCAACTGCATAGGTGCTGTAGACGGTAAACATATTCGGATTATCAAGCCACACGGAACCGGATCCGAGTTTTTCAATTATAAAAAATATTTTTCTATAATACTGATGGCCATCGCAGATGCTCAATATCGTTTTGTTGCAGTGGACGTAGGGGCCTATGGACGCGCAAACGATTCAATGGTGTTTAAAAATTCTAATATGGGCCGTAGTCTATATAATGGACAATTCGATTTTCCTCTCCCTCAACCACTGCCAGGTACTGATGGCCCACCCATGCCGTTTGTATTGGTTGGTGATGAGGCATTTCAAATGTGTGGAAATCTAATTAAACCATATTCCAGCCGCGGATTAGATTTAAAAAAACGCACATACAACTACCGCTTGACCAGGGCTCGAAGAATGGTAGAATGCACTTTTGGAATTTTGGTCGCAAAATGGAGGATTTTCACTAAACCTATTCACATGAAGGTTGAATCAGGAGACGAGGTTGTCAAGTGTGCTGTGGTGTTACATAACTACCTCCTTCATAAAGAACCACTCAATTTGGAACAGGTGCCCGAGGACAGCGAGATCGCGAGCATTCAAAGTTGTCGACATCGGTCAACTGTAGCGGTTGCATGGATGAGAGACTCGTTTGCAGATTATTTTTGTACTGAAGCTGGAAGGGTGGACTGGCAGGACCAATTTTTATAAACAATTTGGGATTAATTTTCAAATAACCGTTAATTTATGTTTGTTGTCCCGTTGGTTGATGGTTACAGTGTGTTGTATTTGATTTCAATTGCATTTTGGGTTCAATAAATATTTTTTTTACGTAATTGTGATTTTATTTTAATATATTGATGTGCTCACGCTGGAGTAGCGACACATACTTGTGTCTCTCCAATCAGTCCTGTTATGGAGACTGTCTGCCCACGCTGGAGGAGCGACAATCTGTTGTGTCGCTCCGCCAGTGCTGGGAGATTATGTCTGGCCTATAAGACACCTAGCTTTCTTACAATCTACCAACGCTGGAGGAGCGACAATCTGTTGTGTCGCTCCGCCAGTGCTGGGAGATTATGTCTGGCCTATAAGACACCTAGCTTTCTTACAATCTACCAACGCTGGAGGAGCGACAATCTGTTATGTCGCTCCGCCAGTGCTGGGAGATTATGTCTGGCCTATAAGACACCTAGCTTTCTTACAATCTACCAACGCTGGAGGAGCGACAATCTGTTGTGTCGCTCCGCCAGTGCTGGGAGATTATGTCTGGCCTATAAGACACCTATCTTTCTTACAATCTACCAACACTGGAGGAGCGACAATCTGTTATGTCGCTCCGCCAGTGCTGGGAGATTATGTCTGGCCTATAAGACACCTAGCTTTCTTACAATCTACCAACGCTGGAGGAGCGACAATCTGTTGTGTCGCTCCGCCAGTGCTGGGAGATTATGTCTGGCCTATAAGACACCTATCTTTCTTACAATCTACCAACGCTGGAGGAGCGACAATCTGTTATGTCGCTACGCCAGTGCTGGGAGATTTTAATTCTAAAAAAAATTAAAATATCTATCTTAATTTAAAAAAAAAAAAAAACAGTCCTTTGATTTTTTAACCCAAAAAATAAAATTTATTATAAATAACAATAAAATAAATAAAAAAAATAGTTACAAATTGAGGAAATGGTGGGGGGTGGAGGGAAGTGATTGGTTTGGGTCCACTCTCTCCTGTTGTTCTTCTGCCACTGTGGACAACAAAGTGCGTGTTGATGCAAGTGGCACAGAGGGAGTATGAAGACTGGATTGGGCAGGAGAAGGAGTTTCCCGAGCAAGAGTAGAGGGAGTGGTGAAAGAGGTAGGAGCATAGTAAGAAGGAAGAGAAGAAAAGCTTTGAGAAAAGAGCTCGGGGGTTTGGGATGGGGGTGGGTTGTGGGGAGGGGGAGGGGGAGGGGGAGGGGGAGGGTGGGAATGCTGAGCCTGCGGAGGCTGTAAAGTTGGATAGGTGTGGGATGGGGGATAGGTGAAGGATGGGGGATAGGTGTAGGATGGGGGATAGGGCAGGGGTGGGGGAATGGTTGTGGGGCGGTGTGCCAGTTGCCACAAAACGCTGTCCATCTGTCTTCTGGCCTCATACTGCTGGTCGGGTGATAAGCGTTCCAGCGCAGGTAACAACGACACAAGATAGTGATGCATCGGACTCATTTGTGTCGTCAACACCGCCCCCTCCTGAAGACGACGCGAATGATCCTCCACAGATGCAACCCTATTTGTGATCCCCGCCAAGGACTCATACATGAGCCTTGTGAGGTCTTCGTAGTTAGCCTGGCGGCTCCTACCTGACCTCTGGCGACGCATGAGGGCCTCAAAAAGTGGTGCCATCGTTGCCATCGTTACGTCGCCAGAGGGCACAAGTAGGGGAACATGGTGTTCCTGACAAGCAGTAGGAGCAGGGCGAGAGGGACCCGCGGCGGCTTGCTCTTCAGGGACCGCCTCCTGAGGAACTTCGGGCGCAAGAGTGCTGCTTGATGTTCTGTGAAGCAAAGAAAAAAATAAATTTAGCATTTTTTATGGGTGGGAGAAACAGTCGGATAGAGGTGAGCAAAGAGACTTCTGAAGTGACATAGGAGGTTACATTCCAAAAAATAGAGAAACATACTGTACATAGATAGAGGCCATGAATTAAATGATTTTTCAAGGAAGTGTCTATGTACAGTATAGCCTTTTTTTTGGAAAACAACTTCAAATGAAAAATCGGAAGCACACATTGCTACTCTCTACTACACTAAATACAATGTGGATGTCGAAGACAAAGTGCCAAATGACAGTCTGTCTGGGCCATACACCTAGTTTGAAATTTTTTTTATTTTAGAGACACCAAATACCTTACCTTCGCATCTCAAGGGTCCTTCGTAGGAACCCCAAGGCGGCAGAATAGCGGTATTCACGCCTTGAGGCTCCTCCTGACCCACTCGGGCGCCGAAGTTCCTCATTAAAGGCCTTCTTGTAGCGGTCCCTGATTGAGCGCCACCGAACCATGATCGTATCTCCTAGAAAGTAAGAAATCAAATTAGGATGTATATTTAAAATAAGTGGTTTAATCAAAGTTGGTTTACAATTTACTTTAAACAGCCACAATAAGAAAAAAAATTTTTTTTAAAAAACTTAAGTGGCGCTTATAGGAAATTTATACTGTAAACCACTTTTGATTAAAAATTTTTTTTACATGTATGTCTGCTATCTACAAATATATTTATACTTACGGCATTGGCCCTGTTGCCTTTCTCGGAGGTCTTCCCAGTTGGGGAGAATGGCCGCACATATCTCGTTCCAGAGGAGCCGTGTAAGATGATGGTCTGCATGCCGGCGGTCGGTGTGGTCCCACAACGGTGTACGTTCCTCCACCATATGGATGAGGAGGTCATTGTCAATATAAAATCTTTCAACGTCCTCCTCATGCCTTCTGGTGGAGGTTTGGGAGCCCTAAAAGAAGAAAAAAATATATAATAAAAATTTAGTTGAATATTTGAAAAAAAAAATTTGAAAAATTAAAATAATTTACAATACTCACACGACCACGACCGCCGCGTGCTCCACGGCGTCCTCTGGAAGATCTTTGATGACCTCTCTCACTGGCAGCAGGACGAGATGGCTAAAAATAAATAAATAAATAAATAAATTAAAAAAAATATATATATATATATATACTCAACAAATGACGAGGCAGCACTTCCAGCTTTTGTTGACAGGGTGACGAGCCCAAAACTTTTTTCCCAGCAACGTATCGGCCTACTCAATGAGGCCTTTGTCAAGCTTGACAAAGGCCTCATTGAGTAGGCCGAAACATTGCTGGAAAAAAAGTTTTGGGGTCGTCACCCTGTCACCAAAAGCTGGAAGTGCTGCCTCGTCATTTGTTGAGTACGTATCGTGGAGGAGAAGCCTACCTCTGTGAGGAATTTCAGCCAGTGCACGTGGTCTGACTGTGCTGCTGCGGTATTTGTGATTTTATATATATATATATATATATATATATATATATATATATTAAAAAAAAATACAGGCATAAAATTTTTTGAAAAATATTTAAAAAAAATTTACAAACCGTTTCTCCTCCACCCCCAACTTCCTCCTCCCCTGTTCCTCTGGTTCTGGCTTGACCGGGAGAACTCTCCTCCATAGAGTCTGACTGATAAACAAAGAAAAAAATAATTATTTTAATAATAAAAAAAATATATAGTTTGGAATGCTAAGGAACTTTACATACCACATCCTGGAGGTGTCGTGATCGTGGAGGAGAGCTCCCGGCCTCGCTCGCAGATGAAGATGTGCCTTTAAAAAAAAAAAAAAAAAAGGTGAATATTTGAACTTTAATAAACAGACATACCGACGAAAAAAATACTTACTGGTCATATTTTTTTTATGCCTGGGTGGCTGGCTGGCTGGCTATCTGGCTGGCTGGCTGGCTGGCTGGCTTGTTAGATAGCTTTCTGGCTGGCTGTCTGGCTGTCTGGCTGGCTGGCTGATTTTTTTTTTTGATCAGTCAAAAAAAAAAAATTGACAGGTTGTCATATTGTTGAACGAAAAAATACTACTCCTATTATATTACCTGCAAACCCTATGCTACAGTACACATAGGGGTATGCAGTTAATATAAGTACACAGTGGATGCTAGGAGTTGCAGCAGACAGGACTACTACTCCTAACATGCACTGGGTAGTTATATTGCAACCCCTATGCTATAGTACATAGGGGTATGCAGTTAATATAAGTACACAGTGGATGCTAGGAGTAGCAGCAGACAGGACTACTACTCCTAACATGCACTGGGTAGTTATATTGCAACCCCTATGCTATAGTACATAGGGGTATGCAGTTAATATAAGTACACAGTGGATGCTAGGAGTTGCAGCAGACAGGACTACTACTCCTAACATGCACTGGGTAGTTATATTGCAACCCCTATGCTATAGTACATAGGGGTATGCAGTTAATAAAAGTACACAGTGGATGCTAGGAGTAGCAGCAGACAGGACTACTACTCCTAACATGCACTGGGTAGTTATATTGCAACCCCTATGCTATAGTACATAGGGGTATGCAGTTAATATAAGTACACAGTGGATGCTAGGAGTTGCAGCAGACAGGACTACTACTCCTAACATGCACTGGGTAGTTATATGGCAAACCCCTATGCTATAGTACATAGGGGTATGCAGTTAATATAAGTACACAGTGGATGCTAGGAGTTGCAGCAGACAGGACTACTACTCCTAACATGCACTGGGTAGTTATATTGCAACCCCTATGCTATAGTACATAGGGGTATGCAGTTAATATAAGTACACAGTGGATGCTAGGAGTAGCAGCAGACAGGACTACTACTCCTAACATGCACTGGGTAGTTATATTGCAACCCCTATGCTATAGTACATAGGGGTATGCAGTTAATATAAGTACACAGTGGATGCTAGGAGTTGCAGCAGACAGGACTACTACTCCTAACATGCACTGGGTAGTTATATTGCAACCCCTATGCTATAGTACATAGGGGTATGCAGTTAATATAAGTACACAGTGGATGCTAGGAGTTGCAGCAGACAGGACTACTACTCCTAACATGCACTGGGTAGTTATATTGCAACCCCTATGCTATAGTACATAGGGGTATGCAGTTAATATAAGTACACAGTGGATGCTAGGAGTAGCAGCAGACAGGACTACTACTCCTAACATGCACTGGGTACTGACAGCTCCTATGTACTTATAGCTCCTATGTATAAGTACATAGGAGCTGTTTATATGAGTTTTTTCAGTCATAATACAAGATATACTCACCTTCTATGGCTTGCACCCGACTCCCTCGCAGGCTGGATCCAGACAGGATGGCGCGAAACTTGCTCCTCCTCTATCCGACGCAGGTGCAGACAGGATATCCGGATCAGTCGTTGCGTCATTCTCCGGAAGATTTAAAGTCGGATCCGTCCTTAATACAAATCAATGGGACTTAAGGACGGATCCGGCGTTACGGCAAATGATACGGCTTTTGAGACGGAGAAGAAAATTATGCATGCTACGGTTTTTCATTTCGACGGAAACGTCGAAAAGACTGAAGCGGAGCCATCCTGATGCATCCTGAAGGACGGACTCTCCATTCAGAATGCATGGGGATAAAACTGATCAGTTCTTTTCCGGATTTGAGCCCCTAGGACGGAACTCAACGCCGGAAAAGAAAAACGCAAGTGTGAAAGTACCCTTAAACTCTTAGCACCAGGCTCGGCTCATTATCCCATTATTACACAAAACATATTTTTATAAGGAGATGACAATGAAAACAACATCATCATTGTTGTCAATTGACATTCCTTTTGTTGATGTAGCAACAGGTGGAAAGCTTTAGTCACAGATCTGAAGTCTTAATGGTCACATCTACATACGCCTCATAGACTTATTCAGCAGTTTTCTGATTAAATATCATATAGATAAATTGAAACAGAGCTAATGTTTAGTTGTCAAAATGATCATGTGTGTTTGGGTTAATTTATAGGAAGTGCATTTATGCTTCTGTAACTAGAAAAGCGCAGATTGCATTTCATTTATTGGAGTAGTCTGAGAAAGGCTGTAGCTTCCTCTCTGCCTCTGCTGTGACCATAACTGTTTAAAGATGCCACAAGCTGTCCTGGAGTTTACATAAGTTTACTCCTTCTGCTTTTTACCATAAAGCAGTCAAGAAGAAACAAATTATCTACCCTTGCTCCTTCAGCAGTTTTTTAACCCCTTAAGGACCGGGCTCATTTTCACCTTCTGGACCAGGCCATTTTTTGCAAATCTGACCAGTGTCACTTTATGTGGTGATAACTTTAAAACGCTTTGACTTATCCAGGCCATTCTGAGATTGTTTTTTAGTTACATATTGTACTTCATGACACTGGTAAAATGGAGTAAAAAAAAAATCATTTTTATTTATAAATAAATATAAAATTAGACAAAAATTTTGAAAAATTAGCAAATTTCCAAGTTTCAATTTCTCTACTTCTATAATACATATTAATACCCACAAAAATAGTTATTACTTTACATTTCCCATATGTCTACTTCATGTTAGGAAAGTTTTGGGAATGACATTTTTTTTTTGGGGGACGTTACAAGGCTTAAAAAGTTGGTTTTTGAAAATTTCTGAGAAATTTCAAGATTTACTTCTAAACTTCTAAGGACCAATTCAGGTCTGAAGTCACTTTGTGAAGCTTACATAATAGAAACCACCCAAAAATGACCCCATTCTAGAAACTACACCCCTCAAGGTATTCAAAACAGATTTTTACAAACGTCGTTAACCCTTTAGGTGTTCCACAAGAATTAATGGAAAATAGAGATTCAATTTCAAAATTTCACTTTTTTGGCAGATTTTCCATTTTAATAAGTTACAAAGCAAGGGTTAACAGCCAAACAGAACTCAATATTTATGGCCCTGATTCTGTAGTTTACAGAAACACCCAATATGTGGTCGTAAACTGCGGTACGGGCACACGGCAGGGCGCATAAGGAAGGAATGCCATATACGGTTTTTGGAAGGCAGAGTTTGCTGGACTGGTTTTTTGACACCATGTCCCATTTGAAGCCCCCTGATGCACCCCTTAAGTAGAAACTCCATAAAAGTGACCCCATCTAAGAAACTACACCCCTCAAGGTATTCAAAACTGATTTTACAAACGTCGTTAACCCTTTAGGTGTTCCACAAGAGTTATTGGCAAATGGAGATGAAATTTCAGAATTTCAATTTTTTGGCAAATTTTCCATTTTAATCCATTTTTCCCAGTAACAAAGCAAGGGTTAACAGCCAAACAAAACTCAATATTTATGGCCCTGATTCTGTAGTTTACAGAAACACCCCATATGTGGTCATAAACTGCTGTATGGGCACACGGCAGGGCGCAGAAGGAAAGGAATGCCATACGGTTTTTGGAAGGCAGATTTTTGATGGACTGTTCTTTTGACACCATGTCCCATTTGAAGCCCCCCTGATGCACCCCTAGAGTAGAAACTCCAGAAAAGTGACCCCATTTTAGAAACTACGGGATAGGGTGGAAGTTTTGTTGGTACTAGTTTAGGGTACATATGATTTTTGGTTGCTCTATATTACACTTTTTTTGAGGCAAGGTAACAAGAAATACAGTCATGTGAAAAAATTAGGACACCCTTTGAAAGCATGTGGTTTTTTGTAACATTTTTAATAAATGGTTATTTCATCTCCGTTTCAACAATACAGAGAGATTAAAGTAATCCAACTAAACAAAGAAAACTGAAGAAAAGTCTTTTCAAGATCTTCTGTAAATGTCATTCTACAAAAATGCCTATTCTAACTGAGGAAAAAGATAGGACACCCTCACATGTATTCCCTCTTAAATTGGCTCAGATCTCACACAGGTATATCACACCAGGTGCACATAATTAGTAGATCGTTACTCTGCATGTTGAATGAGGCTTGCCCTATTTAAACCTCAGACATTTAGTTTGGTGTGCTCCTGACTGTTGAAGTGAGAGTGAGCACCATGGTGAGAGCAAAAGAGCTGTCAGAGGACTTCAGAAAAAAGATTGTAGCAGCCTATGAGTCTGGGAAGGGATTTAAAAAGATCTCAAAAGATTTTGAAATCAGCCATTCCACTGTCCGGAAGATAGTCTACAAGTGGAGGGCTTTCAAAACAACTGCCAACATGCCCAGGACTGGTCGCCCCAGCAAGTTCACCCCAAGAGCAGACCGCAAGATGCTAAAAGAGGTCTCCAAAAACCCTAAAGTGTCATCTCGAGAACTACAGCAGGCTCTGGCTACTGTGATGTAGAAGTACATGCCTCTACAATCAGAAAGAGACTGTACAAGTTTAACTTGCATGGGAGGTGTGCAAGGAGGAAACCTTTGCTTTCCAAGAGAAACATCGAGGCCAGACTGACATTTGCCAGAGATAAAGTTGACAAAGACCAGGACTTCTGGAATAATGTTCTTTGGACAGATGAGTCCAAAATTGAATTATTTGGACACAACAGCAGAGGACATGTTTGGCGTAAACCAAACACAGCATTCCAAGAAAAGAACCTCATACCAACTGTGAAGCATGGAGGTGGAAGTGTCATGGTTTGGGGCTGCTTTGCTGCAGCAGGACCTGGTCAGCTCACCATCATAGAATCCACGATGAATTCTACTGTGTATCAGAAGGTGCTTGAAGAACATGTGAGACCATCAGTTAGAAAATTAAAGCTGAAGCGGAACTGGACCATGCAACATGACAATGACCCAAAACATACTAGTAAATCAACCAAAGATTGGCTGAAAAAGAAGAAATGGAGAGTCCTGGAATGGCCAAGTCAAAGTCCAGATTTGAATCCCATTGAGATGCTGTGGGGTGACTTGAAAAGGGCTGTACGTGCAAGAAACCCCTCAAACATCTCACAGCTGAAAAAGTTCTGCATTGAGGAGTGGGGTAAAATTTCCTCAGACCGATGTCGAAGACTGGTAGATGGCTACAAGAACTGTCTCACTGCAGTTATTTCAGCCAAAGGAGGTAACACTCGCTATTAGGGGCAAGGGTGTCCTATCTTTTTCCTCAGTTAGAATAGGCATTTTTGTAGAATGACATTTACAGAAGATCTTGAAAAAACTTTTCTTCAGTTTTCTTTGTTTAGTCGGATTACTTTAATCTCTCTGTATTGTTGAAACGGAGATGAAATAACCATTTATTAAAAATGTTACAAAAAACCACATGCTTTCAAAGGGTGTCCTAATTTTTTCACATGACTGTAGCTGTTTTGGCACCTTTTTTTTGTCATTTACAACATTCATCTGACAGATTAAATCATGTGGTATTTTTATAGAGCAGGTTGTCACGGACGCGACGATACCTAATATGTATACTTTTTTTCATTTATGTAAGTTTTACACAATGATTTCATTTTTGAAACAAAAAAAATCATGTTTTAGTGTCTCCATAGTCTGAGAGCCATAGTTTTTTCAGTTTTTGGGCGATTGTCTTAGGTATGGTCTCATTTTTTGCGAAATGAGATGACGGTTTGATTGGCACTATTTTGGGGTGCATATGACTTTTTGATCGCTTGCTATTACACTTTTTGTGATGTAAGGTGACAAAAAATGGTTTATTTAGCTCAGTTTTTATTTTCTATTTTCTACGGTGTTCATCTGAGGGGTTAGGTCATGTGATATTTTTATAGAGCCAG
This sequence comes from Bufo bufo, assembly GCF_905171765.1. Classification (NCBI taxonomy): domain Eukaryota; kingdom Metazoa; phylum Chordata; class Amphibia; order Anura; family Bufonidae; genus Bufo; species Bufo bufo. The sequence goes on along the minus strand of NW_024400518.1, from coordinate 1,936 downwards.
TCGATACGGACGCGGCGATACCTAATATGTATACTTTTTTTTATTTATGTAAGTTTTACACAATAATATCATTTTTGAAACCCAAAAAAATATCATGTTTTAGTGTCTCCATATTCTGAGAGCCATAGTTTTTTCAGTTTTTGGGCGATTATCTTAGGTAGGGTCTCATTTTTTGTGGGATGAGATGACGGTTTGATTGGCACTATTTTGGGGTGCATATGACTTTTTGATCGCTTGCTATTACACTTTTTGTGATGTAAGTTGACAAAAAGTGGTTTATTTAGCACAGTTTTTATTTTTTATATTTTACGGTGTTCACTTTAGGGGTTAGGTCATGTGATATTTTTATAAAGCCGGTCGATACGGACGCAGCGATACCTAATATGTATCCTTTTTTTCTATTTTTGTAAGTTTTACACAATAACAGCTTTTTTAAAACAAAAAAAAAGGATGTTTTAGTGTCTCCATATTCTGAGCCATAGTTTTTTTTTTTTTTGGGCAATTGTCTCAGGTAGGAGCTCATTTTCGGGATGAGGTGACGGTTAGATTGATACTATTTTGGTGTGCGTACGCCTTTTTGATCGCTTGCTGTTGTACTTTTTGTGATGGAAGGTGACAAAAAAATTGTTTATTTAGCACAGTTTTTATTTTTTATTTTTTACGGTGTTCATCTGAGGGGTTAGGTCATGTGATATGTTTATAGAGCTGGTCTATACGGACGCGACAATACCTAATATGTTTATGTCTTTTCGCAATTTTTTACAATTCTTTTTTAGTTTATTTTTGGAAAAGGACGCTTTTTTTTTTTTACTTGAAACTTTTAATTTTTTTTTAAAACTTGAATTTTATTAACTTTTTTTTTTTTTCACTTTATTATTTGTCCCAGTCTGGGACTTCAACATTACAGGGTCTGATCCCTGTTTCAATGCAGCACGATACATCTGTATTGTGCTGTATTGAACTGTAAGGCCTCTTTCACACGGGCGTTGCGGGAAAATGTGCGGGTGCGTTGCGGGAACACCCGCGATTTTTCCGCGCGAGTGCAAAACATTGTAATGCGTTTTGCACTCGCGTGAGAAAAATCGTGCATGTTTGGGATCGGTGTTCTGTAGATTGTATTATTTTCCCTTATAACATGGTTATGAGGGAAAATAATAGCATTCTGAATACAGAATGCATAGTAAAATATCACTGGAGGGGTTAAAATAAAAAATATAATAATTTAACTCACCTTAATCCACTTGCTGGCGCTGCCGGCATCTCGTCTGTCTCCTTCTTTGCTGAACACGACCTGTGGTGAGCATTCATTCCAGGACCTTTGATGACGTCACTCCGGTCATCACATGATCATCACCATGGTAAAAGATCATGTGACGTACCATGTGATGACCGGAGTGACGTCGTCAAAGGTCCTGTTCCTGTAATTAATGCTCACCACAGGTCCTATTCAACAAAGGAGACAGAAGGAGATGCCGGGCTACGCGATCAAGTGGACTAAGGTGAGTTTTTTTTTTTTTTAACCCCTCCAGCGCTGTTTTACTATGCATTCTGTATTCAGAATGCTATTATTTTCCCTTATAACCATGTTATAAGGGAAAATAATAATGATCGGGTCTCCATCCCGATCGTCTCCTAGCAACCGTGCGTGAAAATAGCACCGCATCCGCACTTGCTTGCAGATGCTTGCGATTTTCACGCAACCCCATTCACTTCTATGGGGCCTGCGTTGCGTGAAAAACGCACAAAGAGGAGCATGCTGCAATTTTCAAGCAACGCACAAGTGATGCGTGAAAATCACCGCTCATGTGAACAGCCCCATAGAAATGAATGGGTCAGTATTCAGTGCGGGTGCAATGCGTTCACCTCCCGCATCGCATCCGCGCGGAATACTCGCTCGTGTGAAAGGGGCCTTAGTGTCTTACACTGTAAGATGCTA
>NW_024400517.1:0-28684 GCF_905171765.1 Bufo bufo | reverse complement strand
GTGTGTATGGCAGATTCCAGCAATCTGGGCCTAAGATAGTGTCTAGAATCTGTGGCGTTCTGTATACAATGCTGAAACTACATCAGGAAACATTGTATTGCAGATTCCAATGCTCTGGGCCCTCTAGAGTGTCTTTAATCTGTGGTGTTCTGTAGACAGCAGTGTGCTAAGTCAGAAAACAGTGATGGCAGATTCCAGCAATCTGGGCCTAAGATAGTGTCTAGAATCTGTGGCGTTCTGTATACAATGCTGAAACTACATCAGGAAACATTGTATTGCAGATTCCAATGCTCTGGGCCCTCTAGAGTGTCTTTAATCTGTGGTGTTCTGTAGACAGCAGTGTGCTAAGTCAGAAAACAGTGTGTGTATGGCAGATTCCAGCAATCTGGGCCTAAGATAGTGTCTAGAATCTGTGGCGTTCTGTATACAATGCTGAAACTACATCAGGAAACATTGTATTGCAGATTCCAATGCTCTGGGCCCTCTATAGTGTCTTTAATCTGTGGTGTTCTGTAGACAGCAGTGTGCTAAGTCAGAAAACAGTGTGTGTATGGCAGATTCCAGCAATCTGGGCCTAAGATAGTGTCTAGAATCTGTGGCGTTCTGTATACAATGCTGAAACTACATCAGGAAACATTGTATTGCAGATTCCAATGCTCTGGGCCCTCTAGAGTGTCTTTAATCTGTGGTGTTCTGTAGACAGCAGTGTGCTAAGTCAGAAAACAGTGTGTGTATGGCAGATTCCAGCAATCTGGGCCTAAGATAGTGTCTAGAATCTGTGGCGTTCTGTATACAATGCTGAAACTACATCAGGAAACATTGTATTGCAGATTCCAATGCTCTGGGCCCTCTATAGTGTCTTTAATCTGTGGTGTTCTGTAGACAGCAGTGTGCTAAGTCAGAAAACAGTGTGTGTATGGCAGATTCCAGCAATCTGGGCCTAAGATAGTGTCTAGAATCTGTGGCGTTCTGTATACAATGCTGAAACTACATCAGGAAACATTGTATTGCAGATTCCAATGCTCTGGGCCCTCTAGAGTGTCTTTAATCTGTGGTGTTCTGTAGACAGCAGTGTGCTAAGTCAGAAAACAGTGTGTGTATGGCAGATTCCAGCAATCTGGGCCTAAGATAGTGTCTAGAATCTGTGGCGTTCTGTATACAATGCTGAAACTACATCAGGAAACATTGTATTGCAGATTCCAATGCTCTGGGCCCTCTAGAGTGTCTTTAATCTGTGGTGTTCTGTAGACAGCAGTGTGCTAAGTCAGAAAACAGTGTGTGTATGGCAGATTCCAGCAATCTGGGCCTAAGATAGTGTCTAGAATCTGTGGCGTTCTGTATACAATGCTGAAACTACATCAGGAAACATTGTATTGCAGATTCCAATGCTCTGGGCCCTCTAGAGTGTCTTTAATCTGTGGTGTTCTGTAGACAGCAGTGTGCTAAGTCAGAAAACAGTGTGTGTATGGCAGATTCCAGCAATCTGGGCCTAAGATAGTGTCTAGAATCTGTGGCGTTCTGTATACAATGCTGAAACTACATCAGGAAACATTGTATTGCAGATTCCAATGCTCTGGGCCCTCTAGAGTGTCTTTAATCTGTGGTGTTCTGTAGACAGCAGTGTGCTAAGTCAGAAAACAGTGTGTGTATGGCAGATTCCAGCAATCTGGGCCTAAGATAGTGTCTAGAATCTGTGGCGTTCTGTATACAATGCTGAAACTACATCAGGAAACATTGTATTGCAGATTCCAATGCTCTGGGCCCTCTAGAGTGTCTTTAATCTGTGGTGTTCTGTAGACAGCAGTGTGCTAAGTCAGAAAACAGTGTGTGTATGGCAGATTCCAGCAATCTGGGCCTAAGATAGTGTCTAGAATCTGTGGCGTTCTGTATACAATGCTGAAACTACATCAGGAAACATTGTATTGCAGATTCCAATGCTCTGGGCCCTCTAGAGTGTCTTTAATCTGTGGTGTTCTGTAGACAGCAGTGTGCTAAGTCAGAAAACAGTGTGTGTATGGCAGATTCCAGCAATCTGGGCCTAAGATAGTGTCTAGAATCTGTGGCGTTCTGTATACAATGCTGAAACTACATCAGGAAACATTGTATTGCAGATTCCAATGCTCTGGGCCCTCTAGAGTGTCTTTAATCTGTGGTGTTCTGTAGACAGCAGTGTGCTAAGTCAGAAAACAGTGTGTGTATGGCAGATTCCAGCAATCTGGGCCTAAGATAGTGTCTAGAATCTGTGGCGTTCTGTATACAATGCTGAAACTACATCAGGAAACATTGTATTGCAGATTCCAATGCTCTGGGCCCTCTAGAGTGTCTTTAATCTGTGGTGTTCTGTAGACAGCAGTGTGCTAAGTCAGAAAACAGTGTGTGTATGGCAGATTCCAGCAATCTGGGCCTAAGATAGTGTCTAGAATCTGTGGCGTTCTGTATACAATGCTGAAACTACATCAGGAAACATTGTATTGCAGATTCCAATGCTCTGGGCCCTCTAGAGTGTCTTTAATCTGTGGTGTTCTGTAGACAGCAGTGTGCTAAGTCAGAAAACAGTGTGTGTATGGCAGATTCCAGCAATCAGGGCCTAAAGATAGTGTCTAGAATCTGTGGCGTTCTGTATACAATGCTGAAACTACATCAGGAAACATGGTATTGCAGATTCCAATGCTCTGGGCCCTCTAGAGTGTCTTTAATCTGTGGTGTTCTGTAGACAGCAGTGTGCTGAGTCAGAAAACAGTGTGTGTATGGCAGATTCCAGCAATCTGGGCCTAAGATAGTGTCTAGAATCTGTGGCGTTCTGTATACAATGCTGAAACTACATCAGGAAACATTGTATTGCAGATTCCAATGCTCTGGGCCCTCTAGAGTGTCTTTAATCTGTGGTGTTCTGTAGACAGCAGTGTGCTAAGTCAGAAAACAGTGTGTGTATGGCAGATTCCAGCAATCTGGGCCTAAGATAGTGTCTAGAATCTGTGGCGTTCTGTATACAATGCTGAAACTACATCAGGAAACATGGTATTGCAGATTCCAATGCTCTGGGCCCTCTAGAGTGTCTTTAATCTGTGGTGTTCTGTAGACAGCAGTGTGCTGAGTCAGAAAACAGTGTGTGTATGGCAGATTCCAGCAATCTGGGCCTAAGATAGTGTCTAGAATCTGTGGCGTTCTGTATACAATGCTGAAACTACATCAGGAAACAATGTATTGCAGATTCCAATGCTCTGGGCCCTCTAGAGTGTCTTTAATCTGTGGTGTTCTGTAGACAGCAGTGTGCTAAGTCAGAAAACAGTGTGTGTATGGCAGATTCCAGCAATCTGGGCCTAAGATAGTGTCTAGAATCTGTGGCGTTCTGTATACAATGCTGAAACTACATCAGGAAACATTGTATTGCAGATTCCAATGCTCTGGGCCCTCTAGAGTGTCTTTAATCTGTGGTGTTCTGTAGACAGCAGTGTGCTAGTCAGAAAAACAGTGTGTGTATGGCAGATTCCAGCAATCTGGGCCTAAGATAGTGTCTAGAATCTGTGGCGTTCTGTATACAATGCTGAAACTACATCAGGAAACATGGTATTGCAGATTCCAATGCTCTGGGCCCTCTAGAGTGTCTTTAATCTGTGGTGTTCTGTAGACAGCAGTGTGCTAGGCAGAAAACAGTGTGTGTATGGCAGATTCAGCAATCTGGGCCTAAGATAGTGTCTAGAATCTGTGGCGTTCTGTATACAATGCTGAAACTACATCAGGAAACATTGTATTGCAGATTCCAATGCTCTGGGCCCTCTAGAGTGTCTTTAATCTGTGGTGTTCTGTAGACAGCAGTGTGCTGAGTCAGAAACAGTGTGTGTATGGCAGATTCCAGCAATCTGGGCCTAAGATAGTGTCTAGAATCTGTGGCGTTCTGTATACAATGCTGAAACTACATCAGGAAACATTGTATTGCAGATTCCAATGCTCTGGGCCCTCTAGAGTGTCTTTAATCTGTGGTGTTCTGTAGACAGCAGTGTGCTAAGTCAGAAAACAGTGTGTGTATGGCAGATTCCAGCAATCTGGGCCTAAGATAGTGTCTAGAATCTGTGGCGTTCTGTATACAATGCTGAAACTACATCAGGAAAACATTGTATTGCAGATTCCAATGCTCTGGGCCCTCTAGAGTGTCTTTAATCTGTGGTGTTCTGTAGACAGCAGTGTGCTAAGTCAGAAAACAGTGTGTGTATGGCAGATTCCAGCAATCTGGGCCTAAGATAGTGTCTAGAATCTGTGGCGTTCTGTATACAATGCTGAAACTACATCAGGAAACATTGTATTGCAGATTCCAATGCTCTGGGCCCTCTAGAGTGTCTTTAATCTGTGGTGTTCTGTAGACAGCAGTGTGCTGAGTCAGAAAACAGTGTGTGTATGGCAGATTCCAGCAATCTGGGCCTAAGATAGTGTCTAGAATCTGTGGCGTTCTGTATACAATGCTGAAACTACATCAGGAAACATGGTATTGCAGATTCCAATGCTCTGGGCCCTCTAGAGTGTCTTTAATCTGTGGTGTTCTGTAGACAGCAGTGTGCTGAGTCAGAAAACAGTGTGTGTATGGCAGATTCCAGCAATCTGGGCCTAAGATAGTGTCTAGAATCTGTGGCGTTCTGTATACAATGCTGAAACTACATCAGGAAACATTGTATTGCAGATTCCAATGCTCTGGGCCCTCTAGAGTGTCTTTAATCTGTGGTGTTCTGTAGACAGCAGTGTGCTGAGTCAGAAAACAGTGTGTGTATGGCAGATTCCAGCAATCTGGGCCTAAGATAGTGTCTAGAATCTGTGGCGTTCTGTATACAATGCTGAAACTACATCAGGAAACATGTGTATTGCAGATTCAATGCTCTGGGCCCTCTAGAGTGTCTTTAATCTGTGGTGTTCTGTAGACAGCAGTGTGCTGAGTCAGAAAACAGTGTGTGTATGGCAGATTCCAGCAATCTGGGCCTAAGATAGTGTCTAGAATCTGTGGCGTTCTGTATACAATGCTGAAACTACATCAGGAAACATTGTATTGCAGATTCCAATGCTCTGGGCCCTCTAGAGTGTCTTTAATCTGTGGTGTTCTGTAGACAGCAGTGTGCTAAGTCAGAAAACAGTGTGTGTATGGCAGATTCCAGCAATCTGGGCCTAAGATAGTGTCTAGAATCTGTGGCGTTCTGTATACAATGCTGAAACTACATCAGGAAACATGGTATTGCAGATTCCAATGCTCTGGGCCCTCTAGAGTGTCTTTAATCTGTGGTGTTCTGTAGACAGCAGTGTGCTGAGTCAGAAAACAGTGTGTGTATGGCAGATCCAGCAATCTGGGCCTAAGATAGTGTCTAGAATCTGTGGCGTTCTGTATACAATGCTGAAACTACATCAGGAAACATTGTATTGCAGATTCCAATGCTCTGGCCCTCTAGAGTGTCTTTAATCTGTGGTGTTCTGTAGACAGCAGTGTGCTAAGTCAGAAAACAGTGTGTGTATGGCAGATTCCAGCAATCTGGGCCTAAGATAGTGTCTAGAATCTGTGGCGTTCTGTATACAATGCTGAAACTACATCAGGAAACATGGTATTGCAGATTCCAATGCTCTGGGCCCTCTAGAGTGTCTTTAATCTGTGGTGTTCTGTAGACAGCAGTGTGCTGAGTCAGAAAACAGTGTGTGTATGGCAGATTCCAGCAATCTGGGCCTAAGATAGTGTCTAGAATCTGTGGCGTTCTGTATACAATGCTGAAACTACATCAGGAAACATTGTATTGCAGATTCCAATGCTCTGGGCCCTCTAGAGTGTCTTTAATCTGTGGTGTTCTGTAGACAGCAGTGTGCTAAGTCAGAAAACAGTGTGTGTATGGCAGATTCCAGCAATCTGGGCCTAAGATAGTGTCTAGAATCTGTGGCGTTCTGTATACAATGCTGAAACTACATCAGGAAACATTGTATTGCAGATTCCAATGCTCTGGGCCCTCTAGAGTGTCTTTAATCTGTGGTGTTCTGTAGACAGCAGTGTGCTAAGTCAGAAAACAGTGTGTGTATGGCAGATTCCAGCAATCTGGGCCTAAGATAGTGTCTAGAATCTGTGGCGTTCTGTATACAATGCTGAAACTACATCAGGAAACATTGTATTGCAGATTCCAATGCTCTGGGCCCTCTAGAGTGTCTTTAATCTGTGGTGTTCTGTAGACAGCAGTGTGCTGAGTCAGAAAACAGTGTGTGTATGGCAGATTCCAGCAATCTGGGCCTAAGATAGTGTCTAGAATCTGTGGCGTTCTGTATACAATGCTGAAACTACATCAGGAAACATTGTATTGCAGATTCCAATGCTCTGGGCCCTCTAGAGTGTCTTTAATCTGTGGTGTTCTGTAGACAGCAGTGTGCTAAGTCAGAAAACAGTGTGTGTATGGCAGATTCAGCAATCTGGGCCTAAGATAGTGTCTAGAATCTGTGGCGTTCTGTATACAATGCTGAAACTACATCAGGAAACATGGTATTGCAGATTCCAATGCTCTGGGCCCTCTAGAGTGTCTTTAATCTGTGGTGTTCTGTAGACAGCAGTGTGCTAAGTCAGAAAACAGTGTGTGTATGGCAGATTCCAGCAATCTGGGCCTAAGATAGTGTCTAGAATCTGTGGCGTTCTGTATACAATGCTGAAACTACATCAGGAAACATGGTATTGCAGATTCCAATGCTCTGGGCCCTCTAGAGTGTCTTTAATCTGTGGTGTTCTGTAGACAGCAGTGTGCTGAGTCAGAAAACAGTGTGTGTATGGCAGATTCCAGCAATCTGGCCTAAGATAGTGTCTAGAATCTGTGGCGTTCTGTATACAATGCTGAAACTACATCAGGAAACATTGTATTGCAGATTCCAATGCTCTGGGCCTCTAGAGTGTCTTTAATCTGTGGTGTTCTGTAGACAGCAGTGTGCTGAGTCAGAAAACAGTGTGTGTATGGCAGATTCAGCAATCTGGGCCTAAGATAGTGTCTAGAATCTGTGGCGTTCTGTATACAATGCTGAAACTACATCAGGAAACATGGTATTGCAGATTCCAATGCTCTGGGCCCTCTAGAGTGTCTTTAATCTGTGGTGTTCTGTAGACAGCAGTGTGCTGAGTCAGAAAACAGTGTGTGTATGGCAGATTCCAGCAATCTGGGCCTAAGATAGTGTCTAGAATCTGTGGCGTTCTGTATACAATGCTGAAACTACATCAGGAAAACATGGTATTGCAGATTCCAATGCTCTGGGCCCTCTAGAGTGTCTTTAATCTGTGGTGTTCTGTAGACAGCAGTGTGCTGAGTCAGAAAACAGTGTGTGTATGGCAGATTCCAGCAATCTGGGCCTAAGATAGTGTCTAGAATCTGTGGCGTTCTGTATACAATGCTGAAACTACATCAGGAAACATGGTATTGCAGATTCCAATGCTCTGGGCCCTCTAGAGTGTCTTTAATCTGTGGTGTTCTGTAGACAGCAGTGTGCTGAGTCAGAAAACAGTGTGTGTATGGCAGATTCCAGCAATCTGGGCCTAAGATAGTGTCTAGAATCTGTGGCGTTCTGTATACAATGCTGAAACTACATCAGGAAACATTGTATTGCAGATTCCAATGCTCTGGGCCCTCTAGAGTGTCTTTAATCTGTGGTGTTCTGTAGACAGCAGTGTGCTGAGTCAGAAAACAGTGTGTGTATGGCAGATTCCAGCAATCTGGGCCTAAGATAGTGTCTAGAATCTGTGGCGTTCTGTATACAATGCTGAAACTACATCAGGAAACTTTGTATTGCAGATTCCAATGCTCTGGGCCCTCTAGAGTGTCTTTAATCTGTGGTGTTCTGTAGACAGCAGTGTGCTAAGTCAGAAAACAGTGTGTGTATGGCAGATTCCAGCAATCTGGGCCTAAGATAGTGTCTAGAATCTGTGGCGTTCTGTATACAATGCTGAAACTACATCAGGAAACATGGTATTGCAGATTCCAATGCTCTGGGCCCTCTAGAGTGTCTTTAATCTGTGGTGTTCTGTAGACAGCAGTGTGCTGAGTCAGAAAACAGTGTGTGTATGGCAGATTCCAGCAATCTGGGCCTAAGATAGTGTCTAGAATCTGTGGCGTTCTGTATACAATGCTGAAACTACATCAGGAAACATTGTATTGCAGATTCCAATGCTCTGGGCCCTCTAGAGTGTCTTTAATCTGTGGTGTTCTGTAGACAGCAGTGTGCTGAGTCAGAAAACAGTGTGTGTATGGCAGATTCCAGCAATCTGGGCCTAAGATAGTGTCTGAATCTGTGGCGTTCTGTATACAATGCTGAAACTACATCAGGAAACATGGTATTGCAGATTCCAATGCTCTGGGCCCTCTAGAGTGTCTTTAATCTGTGGTGTTCTGTAGACAGCAGTGTGCTGAGTCAGAAAACAGTGTGTGTATGGCAGATTCCAGCAATCTGGGCCTAAGATAGTGTCTAGAATCTGTGGCGTTCTGTATACAATGCTGAAACTACATCAGGAAACATTGTATTGCAGATTCCAATGCTCTGGGCCCTCTAGAGTGTCTTTAATCTGTGGTGTTCTGTAGACAGCAGTGTGCTGAGTCAGAAAACAGTGTGTGTATGGCAGATTCCAGCAATCTGGGCCTAAGATAGTGTCTAGAATCTGTGGCGTTCTGTATACAATGCTGAAACTACATCAGGAAACATTGTATTGCAGATTCCAATGCTCTGGGCCCTCTAGAGTGTCTTTAATCTGTGGTGTTCTGTAGACAGCAGTGTGCGAAGTCAGAAAACAGTGTGTGTATGGCAGATTCCAGCAATCTGGGCCTAAGATAGTGTCTAGAATCTGTGGCGTTCTGTATACAATGCTGAAACTACATCAGGAAACAGTGTATTGCAGATTCCAATGCTCTGGGCCCTCTAGAGTGTCTTTAATCTGTGGTGTTCTGTAGACAGCAGTGTGCTGAGTCAGAAAACAGTGTGTGTATGGCAGATTCCAGCAATCTGGGCCTAAGATAGTGTCTAGAATCTGTGGCGTTCTGTATACAATGCTGAAACTACATCAGGAAACATTGTATTGCAGATTCCAATGCTCTGGGCCCCTCTAGAGTGTCTTTAATCTGTGGTGTTCTGTAGACAGCAGTGTGCTGAGTCAGAAAACAGTGTGTGTATGGCAGATTCCAGCAATCTGGGCCTAAGATAGTGTCTAGAATCTGTGGCGTTCTGTATTACAATGCTGAAACTACATCAGGAAACATTGTATTGCAGATTCCAATGCTCTGGGCCCTCTAGAGTGTCTTTAATCTGTGGTGTTCTGTAGACAGCAGTGTGCTGAGTCAGAAAACAGTGTGTGTATGGCAGATTCCAGCAATCTGGGCCTAAGATAGTGTCTAGAATCTGTGGCGTTCTGTATACAATGCTGAAACTACATCAGGAAACATGGTATTGCAGATTCCAATGCTCTGGGCCCTCTATAGTGTCTTTAATCTGTGGTGTTCTGTAGACAGCAGTGTGCTGAGTCAGAAAACAGTGTGTGTATGGCAGATTCCAGCAATCTGGGCCTAAGATAGTGTCTAGAATCTGTGGCGTTCTGTATACAATGCTGAAACTACATCAGGAAACATTGTATTGCAGATTCCAATGCTCTGGGCCCTCTAGAGTGTCTTTAATCTGTGGTGTTCTGTAGACAGCAGTGTGCTAAGTCAGAAAACAGTGTGTGTATGGCAGATTCCAGCAATCTGGGCCTAAGATAGTGTCTAGAATCTGTGGCGTTCTGTATACAATGCTGAAACTACATCAGGAAACATGGTATTGCAGATTCCAATGCTCTGGGCCCTCTAGAGTGTCTTTAATCTGTGGTGTTCTGTAGACAGCAGTGTGCTAAGTCAGAAAACAGTGTGTGTATGGCAGATTCCAGCAATCTGGGCCTAAGATAGTGTCTAGAATCTGTGGCGTTCTGTATACAATGCTGAAACTACATCAGGAAACATGGTATTGCAGATTCCAATGCTCTGGGCCCTCTAGAGTGTCTTTAATCTGTGGTGTTCTGTAGACAGCAGTGTGCTAAGTCAGAAAACAGTGTGTGTATGGCAGATTCCAGCAATCTGGCCTAAGATAGTGTCTAGAATCTGTGGGCGTTCTGTATACCAATGCTGAAACTACATCAGGAAACATTGTATTGCAGATTCCAATGCTCTGGGCCCTCTAGAGTGTCTTTAATCTGTGGTGTTCTGTAGACAGCAGTGTGCTAAGTCAGAAAACAGTGTGTGTATGGCAGATTCCAGCAATCTGGGCCTAAGATAGTGTCTAGAATCTGTGGCGTTCTGTATACAATGCTGAAACTACATCAGGAAACATTGTATTGCAGATTCCAATGCTCTGGGCCCTCTAGAGTGTCTTTAATCTGTGGTGTTCTGTAGACAGCAGTGTGCTAAGTCAGAAAACAGTGTGTGTATGGCAGATTCCAGCAATCTGGGCCTAAGATAGTGTCTAGAATCTGTGGCGTTCTGTATACAATGCTGAAACTACATCAGGAAACATGTATTGCAGATTCCAATGCTCTGGGCCCTCTAGAGTGTCTTTAATCTGTGGTGTTCTGTAGACAGCAGTGTGCTAAGTCAGAAAACAGTGTGTGTATGGCAGATTCCAGCAATCTGGGCCTAAGATAGTGTCTAGAATCTGTGGCGTTCTGTATACAATGCTGAAACTACATCAGGAAACATTGTATTGCAGATTCCAATGCTCTGGGCCCTCTAGAGTGTCTTTAATCTGTGGTGTTCTGTAGACAGCAGTGTGCTAGTAGAAAACAGTGTGTGTATGGCAGATTCCAGCAATCTGGGCCTAAGATAGTGTCTAGAATCTGTGGCGTTCTGTATACAATGCTGAAACTACATCAGGAAACATTGTATTGCAGATTCAATGCTCTGGGCCCTCTAGAGTGTCTTTAATCTGTGGTGTTCTGTAGACAGCAGTGTGCTAAGTCAGAAAACAGTGTGTGTATGGCAGATTCCAGCAATCTGGGCCTAAGATAGTGTCTAGAATCTGTGGCGTTCTGTATACAATGCTGAAACTACATCAGGAAACATTGTATTGCAGATTCCAATGCTCTGGGCCCTCTAGAGTGTCTTTAATCTGTGGTGTTCTGTAGACAGCAGTGTGCTGAGTCAGAAAACAGTGTGTGTATGGCAGATTCCAGCAATCTGGGCCTAAGATAGTGTCTAGAATCTGTGGCGTTCTGTATACAATGCTGAAACTACATCAGGAAACATTGTATTGCAGATTCCAATGCTCTGGGCCCTCTAGAGTGTCTTTAATCTGTGGTGTTCTGTAGACAGCAGTGTGCTAAGTCAGAAAACAGTGTGTGTATGGCAGATTCCAGCAATCTGGGCCTAAGATAGTGTCTAGAATCTGTGGCGTTCTGTATACAATGCTGAAACTACATCAGGAAACATTGTATTGCAGATTCCAATGCTCTGGGCCCTCTAGAGTGTCTTTAATCTGTGGTGTTCTGTAGACAGCAGTGTGCTGAGTCAGAAAACAGTGTGTGTATGGCAGATTCCAGCAATCTGGGCCTAAGATAGTGTCTAGAATCTGTGGCGTTCTGTATACAATGCTGAAACTACATCAGGAAACATTGTATTGCAGATTCCAATGCTCTGGGCCCTCTAGAGTGTCTTTAATCTGTGGTGTTCTGTAGACAGCAGTGTGCTGAGTCAGAAAAACAGTGTGTGTATGGCAGATTCCAGCAATCTGGGCCTAAGATAGTGTCTAGAATCTGTGGCGTTCTGTATACAATGCTGAAACTACATCAGGAAACATTGTATTGCAGATTCCAATGCTCTGGGCCCTCTAGAGTGTCTTTAATCTGTGGTGTTCTGTAGACAGCAGTGTGCTGAGTCAGAAAACAGTGTGTGTATGGCAGATTCCAGCAATCTGGGCCTAAGATAGTGTCTAGAATCTGTGGCGTTCTGTATACAATGCTGAAACTACATCAGGAAAATTGTATTGCAGATTCCAATGCTCTGCGGCCCTCTAGAGTGTCTTTAATCTGTGGTGTTCTGTAGACAGCAGTGTGCTGAGTCAGAAAACAGTGTGTGTATGGCAGATTCCAGCAATCTGGGCCTAAGATAGTGTCTAGAATCTGTGGCGTTCTGTATACAATGCTGAAACTACATCAGGAAACATTGTATTGCAGATTCCAATGCTCTGGGCCCTCTAGAGTGTCTTAATCTGTGGTGTTCTGTAGACAGCAGTGTGCTGAGTCAGAAAACAGTGTGTGTATGGCAGATTCCAGCAATCTGGGCCTAAGATAGTGTCTAGAATCTGTGGCGTTCTGTATACAATGCTGAAACTACATCAGGAAACATTGTATTGCAGATTCCAATGCTCTGGCCCTCTAGAGTGTCTTTAATCTGTGGTGTTCTGTAGACAGCAGTGTGCTGAGTCAGAAAACAGTGTGTGTATGGCAGATTCCAGCAATCTGGGCCTAAGATAGTGTCTTGAATCTGTGGCGTTCTGTATACAATGCTGAAACTACATCAGGAAACATTGTATTGCAGATTCCAATGCTCTGGGCCCTCTAGAGTGTCTTTAATCTGTGGTGTTCTGTAGACAGCAGTGTGCTAAGTCAGAAAACAGTGTGTGTATGGCAGATTCCAGCAATCTGGGCCTAAGATAGTGTCTAGAATCTGTGGCGTTCTGTATACAATGCTGAAACTACATCAGGAAACATGGTATTGCAGATTCCAATGCTCTGGGCCCTCTAGAGTGTCTTTAATCTGTGGTGTTCTGTAGACAGCAGTGTGCTAAGTCAGAAAACAGTGTGTGTATGGCAGATTCCAGCAATCTGGGCCTAAGATAGTGTCTAGAATCTGTGGCGTTCTGTATACAATGCTGAAACTACATCAGGAAACATTGTATTGCAGATTCCAATGCTCTGGGCCCTCTAGAGTGTCTTTAATCTGTGGTGTTCTGTAGACAGCAGTGTGCTAAGTCAGAAAACAGTGTGTGTATGGCAGATTCCAGCAATCTGGGCCTAAGATAGTGTCTAGAATCTGTGGCGTTCTGTATACAATGCTGAAACTACATCAGGAAACATTGTATTGCAGATTCCAATGCTCTGGGCCCTCTAGAGTGTCTTTAATCTGTGGTGTTCTGTAGACAGCAGTGTGCTAAGTCAGAAAACAGTGTGTGTATGGCAGATTCCAGCAATCTGGGCCTAAGATAGTGTCTAGAATCTGTGGCGTTCTGTATACAATGCTGAAACTACATCAGGAAACATTGTATTGCAGATTCCAATGCTCTGGGCCCTCTAGAGTGTCTTTAATCTGTGGTGTTCTGTAGACAGCAGTGTGCTAAGTCAGAAAACAGTGTGTGTATGGCAGATTCCAGCAATCTGGGCCTAAGATAGTGTCTAGAATCTGTGGCGTTCTGTATACAATGCTGAAACTACATCAGGAAACATTGTATTGCAGATTCCAATGCTCTGGGCCCTCTAGAGTGTCTTTAATCTGTGGTGTTCTGTAGACAGCAGTGTGCTAAGTCAGAAAACAGTGTGTGTATGGCAGATTCCAGCAATCTGGGCCTAAGATAGTGTCTAGAATCTGTGGCGTTCTGTATACAATGCTGAAACTACATCAGGAAACATTGTATTGCAGATTCCAATGCTCTGGGCCCTCTAGAGTGTCTTTAATCTGTGGTGTTCTGTAGACAGCAGTGTGCTAAGTCAGAAAACAGTGTGTGTATGGCAGATTCCAGCAATCTGGGCCTAAGATAGTGTCTAGAATCTGTGGCGTTCTGTATACAATGCTGAAACTACATCAGGAAACATTGTATTGCAGATTCCAATGCTCTGGGCCCTCTATAGTGTCTTTAATCTGTGGTGTTCTGTAGACAGCAGTGTGCTAAGTCAGAAAACAGTGTGTGTATGGCAGATTCCAGCAATCTGGGCCTAAGATAGTGTCTAGAATCTGTGGCGTTCTGTATACAATGCTGAAACTACATCAGGAAACATTGTATTGCAGATTCCAATGCTCTGGGCCCTCTAGAGTGTCTTTAATCTGTGGTGTTCTGTAGACAGCAGTGTGCTAAGTCAGAAAACAGTGTGTGTATGGCAGATTCCAGCAATCTGGGCCTAAGATAGTGTCTAGAATCTGTGGCGTTCTGTATACAATGCTGAAACTACATCAGGAAACATTGTATTGCAGATTCCAATGCTCTGGGCCCTCTAGAGTGTCTTTAATCTGTGGTGTTCTGTAGACAGCAGTGTGCTAAGTCAGAAAACAGTGTGTGTATGGCAGATTCCAGCAATCTGGGCCTAAGATAGTGTCTAGAATCTGTGGCGTTCTGTATACAATGCTGAAACTACATCAGGAAACATTGTATTGCAGATTCCAATGCTCTGGGCCCTCTAGAGTGTCTTTAATCTGTGGTGTTCTGTAGACAGCAGTGTGCTAAGTCAGAAAACAGTGTGTGTATGGCAGATTCCAGCAATCTGGGCCTAAGATAGTGTCTAGAATCTGTGGCGTTCTGTATACAATGCTGAAACTACATCAGGAAACATTGTATTGCAGATTCCAATGCTCTGGGCCCTCTAGAGTGTCTTTAATCTGTGGTGTTCTGTAGACAGCAGTGTGCTAAGTCAGAAAACAGTGTGTGTATGGCAGATTCCAGCAATCTGGGCCTAAGATAGTGTCTAGAATCTGTGGCGTTCTGTATACAATGCTGAAACTACATCAGGAAACATTGTATTGCAGATTCCAATGCTCTGGGCCCTCTAGAGTGTCTTTAATCTGTGGTGTTCTGTAGACAGCAGTGTGCTAAGTCAGAAAACAGTGTGTGTATGGCAGATTCCAGCAATCTGGGCCTAAGATAGTGTCTAGAATCTGTGGCGTTCTGTATACAATGCTGAAACTACATCAGGAAACATTGTATTGCAGATTCCAATGCTCTGGGCCCTCTAGAGTGTCTTTAATCTGTGGTGTTCTGTAGACAGCAGTGTGCTAAGTCAGAAAACAGTGTGTGTATGGCAGATTCCAGCAATCTGGGCCTAAGATAGTGTCTAGAATCTGTGGCGTTCTGTATACAATGCTGAAACTACATCAGGAAACATTGTATTGCAGATTCCAATGCTCTGGGCCCTCTAGAGTGTCTTTAATCTGTGGTGTTCTGTAGACAGCAGTGTGCTAAGTCAGAAAACAGTGTGTGTATGGCAGATTCCAGCAATCTGGGCCTAAGATAGTGTCTAGAATCTGTGGCGTTCTGTATACAATGCTGAAACTACATCAGGAAACATTGTATTGCAGATTCCAATGCTCTGGGCCCTCTAGAGTGTCTTTAATCTGTGGTGTTCTGTAGACAGCAGTGTGCTAAGTCAGAAAACAGTGTGTGTATGGCAGATTCCAGCAATCTGGGCCTAAGATAGTGTCTAGAATCTGTGGCGTTCTGTATACAATGCTGAAACTACATCAGGAAACATTGTATTGCAGATTCCAATGCTCTGGGCCCTCTAGAGTGTCTTTAATCTGTGGTGTTCTGTAGACAGCAGTGTGCTAAGTCAGAAAACAGTGTGTGTATGGCAGATTCCAGCAATCTGGGCCTAAGATAGTGTCTAGAATCTGTGGCGTTCTGTATACAATGCTGAAACTACATCAGGAAACATTGTATTGCAGATTCCAATGCTCTGGGCCCTCTAGAGTGTCTTTAATCTGTGGTGTTCTGTAGACAGCAGTGTGCTAAGTCAGAAAACAGTGTGTGTATGGCAGATTCCAGCAATCTGGGCCTAAGATAGTGTCTAGAATCTGTGGCGTTCTGTATACAATGCTGAAACTACATCAGGAAACATTGTATTGCAGATTCCAATGCTCTGGGCCCTCTAGAGTGTCTTTAATCTGTGGTGTTCTGTAGACAGCAGTGTGCTAAGTCAGAAAACAGTGTGTGTATGGCAGATTCCAGCAATCTGGGCCTAAGATAGTGTCTAGAATCTGTGGCGTTCTGTATACAATGCTGAAACTACATCAGGAAACATTGTATTGCAGATTCCAATGCTCTGGGCCCTCTAGAGTGTCTTTAATCTGTGGTGTTCTGTAGACAGCAGTGTGCTAAGTCAGAAAACAGTGTGTGTATGGCAGATTCCAGCAATCTGGGCCTAAGATAGTGTCTAGAATCTGTGGCGTTCTGTATACAATGCTGAAACTACATCAGGAAACATTGTATTGCAGATTCCAATGCTCTGGGCCCTCTAGAGTGTCTTTAATCTGTGGTGTTCTGTAGACAGCAGTGTGCTAAGTCAGAAAACAGTGTGTGTATGGCAGATTCCAGCAATCTGGGCCTAAGATAGTGTCTAGAATCTGTGGCGTTCTGTATACAATGCTGAAACTACATCAGGAAACATTGTATTGCAGATTCCAATGCTCTGGGCCCTCTAGAGTGTCTTTAATCTGTGGTGTTCTGTAGACAGCAGTGTGCTAAGTCAGAAAACAGTGTGTGTATGGCAGATTCCAGCAATCTGGGCCTAAGATAGTGTCTAGAATCTGTGGCGTTCTGTATACAATGCTGAAACTACATCAGGAAACATTGTATTGCAGATTCCAATGCTCTGGGCCCTCTAGAGTGTCTTTAATCTGTGGTGTTCTGTAGACAGCAGTGTGCTAAGTCAGAAAACAGTGTGTGTATGGCAGATTCCAGCAATCTGGGCCTAAGATAGTGTCTAGAATCTGTGGCGTTCTGTATACAATGCTGAAACTACATCAGGAAACATTGTATTGCAGATTCCAATGCTCTGGGCCCTCTAGAGTGTCTTTAATCTGTGGTGTTCTGTAGACAGCAGTGTGCTAAGTCAGAAAACAGTGTGTGTATGGCAGATTCCAGCAATCTGGGCCTAAGATAGTGTCTAGAATCTGTGGCGTTCTGTATACAATGCTGAAACTACATCAGGAAACATTGTATTGCAGATTCCAATGCTCTGGGCCCTCTAGAGTGTCTTTAATCTGTGGTGTTCTGTAGACAGCAGTGTGCTAAGTCAGAAAACAGTGTGTGTATGGCAGATTCCAGCAATCTGGGCCTAAGATAGTGTCTAGAATCTGTGGCGTTCTGTATACAATGCTGAAACTACATCAGGAAACATTGTATTGCAGATTCCAATGCTCTGGGCCCTCTAGAGTGTCTTTAATCTGTGGTGTTCTGTAGACAGCAGTGTGCTAAGTCAGAAAACAGTGTGTGTATGGCAGATTCCAGCAATCTGGGCCTAAGATAGTGTCTAGAATCTGTGGCGTTCTGTATACAATGCTGAAACTACATCAGGAAACATTGTATTGCAGATTCCAATGCTCTGGGCCCTCTAGAGTGTCTTTAATCTGTGGTGTTCTGTAGACAGCAGTGTGCTAAGTCAGAAAACAGTGTGTGTATGGCAGATTCCAGCAATCTGGGCCTAAGATAGTGTCTAGAATCTGTGGCGTTCTGTATACAATGCTGAAACTACATCAGGAAACATTGTATTGCAGATTCCAATGCTCTGGGCCCTCTAGAGTGTCTTTAATCTGTGGTGTTCTGTAGACAGCAGTGTGCTAAGTCAGAAAACAGTGTGTGTATGGCAGATTCCAGCAATCTGGGCCTAAGATAGTGTCTAGAATCTGTGGCGTTCTGTATACAATGCTGAAACTACATCAGGAAACATTGTATTGCAGATTCCAATGCTCTGGGCCCTCTATAGTGTCTTTAATCTGTGGTGTTCTGTAGACAGCAGTGTGCTAAGTCAGAAAACAGTGTGTGTATGGCAGATTCCAGCAATCTGGGCCTAAGATAGTGTCTAGAATCTGTGGCGTTCTGTATACAATGCTGAAACTACATCAGGAAACATTGTATTGCAGATTCCAATGCTCTGGGCCCTCTAGAGTGTCTTTAATCTGTGGTGTTCTGTAGACAGCAGTGTGCTAAGTCAGAAAACAGTGTGTGTATGGCAGATTCCAGCAATCTGGGCCTAAGATAGTGTCTAGAATCTGTGGCGTTCTGTATACAATGCTGAAACTACATCAGGAAACATTGTATTGCAGATTCCAATGCTCTGGGCCCTCTAGAGTGTCTTTAATCTGTGGTGTTCTGTAGACAGCAGTGTGCTAAGTCAGAAAACAGTGTGTGTATGGCAGATTCCAGCAATCTGGGCCTAAGATAGTGTCTAGAATCTGTGGCGTTCTGTATACAATGCTGAAACTACATCAGGAAACATTGTATTGCAGATTCCAATGCTCTGGGCCCTCTAGAGTGTCTTTAATCTGTGGTGTTCTGTAGACAGCAGTGTGCTAAGTCAGAAAACAGTGTGTGTATGGCAGATTCCAGCAATCTGGGCCTAAGATAGTGTCTAGAATCTGTGGCGTTCTGTATACAATGCTGAAACTACATCAGGAAACATTGTATTGCAGATTCCAATGCTCTGGGCCCTCTATAGTGTCTTTAATCTGTGGTGTTCTGTAGACAGCAGTGTGCTAAGTCAGAAAACAGTGTGTGTATGGCAGATTCCAGCAATCTGGGCCTAAGATAGTGTCTAGAATCTGTGGCGTTCTGTATACAATGCTGAAACTACATCAGGAAACATTGTATTGCAGATTCCAATGCTCTGGGCCCTCTAGAGTGTCTTTAATCTGTGGTGTTCTGTAGACAGCAGTGTGCTAAGTCAGAAAACAGTGTGTGTATGGCAGATTCCAGCAATCTGGGCCTAAGATAGTGTCTAGAATCTGTGGCGTTCTGTATACAATGCTGAAACTACATCAGGAAACATTGTATTGCAGATTCCAATGCTCTGGGCCCTCTAGAGTGTCTTTAATCTGTGGTGTTCTGTAGACAGCAGTGTGCTAAGTCAGAAAACAGTGTGTGTATGGCAGATTCCAGCAATCTGGGCCTAAGATAGTGTCTAGAATCTGTGGCGTTCTGTATACAATGCTGAAACTACATCAGGAAACATTGTATTGCAGATTCCAATGCTCTGGGCCCTCTAGAGTGTCTTTAATCTGTGGTGTTCTGTAGACAGCAGTGTGCTAAGTCAGAAAACAGTGTGTGTATGGCAGATTCCAGCAATCTGGGCCTAAGATAGTGTCTAGAATCTGTGGCGTTCTGTATACAATGCTGAAACTACATCAGGAAACATTGTATTGCAGATTCCAATGCTCTGGGCCCTCTAGAGTGTCTTTAATCTGTGGTGTTCTGTAGACAGCAGTGTGCTAAGTCAGAAAACAGTGTGTGTATGGCAGATTCCAGCAATCTGGGCCTAAGATAGTGTCTAGAATCTGTGGCGTTCTGTATACAATGCTGAAACTACATCAGGAAACATTGTATTGCAGATTCCAATGCTCTGGGCCCTCTAGAGTGTCTTTAATCTGTGGTGTTCTGTAGACAGCAGTGTGCTAAGTCAGAAAACAGTGTGTGTATGGCAGATTCCAGCAATCTGGGCCTAAGATAGTGTCTAGAATCTGTGGCGTTCTGTATACAATGCTGAAACTACATCAGGAAACATTGTATTGCAGATTCCAATGCTCTGGGCCCTCTAGAGTGTCTTTAATCTGTGGTGTTCTGTAGACAGCAGTGTGCTAAGTCAGAAAACAGTGTGTGTATGGCAGATTCCAGCAATCTGGGCCTAAGATAGTGTCTAGAATCTGTGGCGTTCTGTATACAATGCTGAAACTACATCAGGAAACATTGTATTGCAGATTCCAATGCTCTGGGCCCTCTAGAGTGTCTTTAATCTGTGGTGTTCTGTAGACAGCAGTGTGCTAAGTCAGAAAACAGTGTGTGTATGGCAGATTCCAGCAATCTGGGCCTAAGATAGTGTCTAGAATCTGTGGCGTTCTGTATACAATGCTGAAACTACATCAGGAAACATTGTATTGCAGATTCCAATGCTCTGGGCCCTCTAGAGTGTCTTTAATCTGTGGTGTTCTGTAGACAGCAGTGTGCTAAGTCAGAAAACAGTGTGTGTATGGCAGATTCCAGCAATCTGGGCCTAAGATAGTGTCTAGAATCTGTGGCGTTCTGTATACAATGCTGAAACTACATCAGGAAACATGGTATTGCAGATTCCAATGCTCTGGGCCCTCTAGAGTGTCTTTAATCTGTGGTGTTCTGTAGACAGCAGTGTGCTAAGTCAGAAAACAGTGTGTGTATGGCAGATTCCAGCAATCTGGGCCTAAGATAGTGTCTAGAATCTGTGGCGTTCTGTATACAATGCTGAAACTACATCAGGAAACATTGTATTGCAGATTCCAATGCTCTGGGCCCTCTAGAGTGTCTTTAATCTGTGGTGTTCTGTAGACAGCAGTGTGCTAAGTCAGAAAACAGTGTGTGTATGGCAGATTCCAGCAATCTGGGCCTAAGATAGTGTCTAGAATCTGTGGCGTTCTGTATACAATGCTGAAACTACATCAGGAAACATTGTATTGCAGATTCCAATGCTCTGGGCCCTCTAGAGTGTCTTTAATCTGTGGTGTTCTGTAGACAGCAGTGTGCTAAGTCAGAAAACAGTGTGTGTATGGCAGATTCCAGCAATCTGGGCCTAAGATAGTGTCTAGAATCTGTGGCGTTCTGTATACAATGCTGAAACTACATCAGGAAACATTGTATTGCAGATTCCAATGCTCTGGGCCCTCTAGAGTGTCTTTAATCTGTGGTGTTCTGTAGACAGCAGTGTGCTAAGTCAGAAAACAGTGTGTGTATGGCAGATTCCAGCAATCTGGGCCTAAGATAGTGTCTAGAATCTGTGGCGTTCTGTATACAATGCTGAAACTACATCAGGAAACATTGTATTGCAGATTCCAATGCTCTGGGCCCTCTAGAGTGTCTTTAATCTGTGGTGTTCTGTAGACAGCAGTGTGCTAAGTCAGAAAACAGTGTGTGTATGGCAGATTCCAGCAATCTGGGCCTAAGATAGTGTCTAGAATCTGTGGCGTTCTGTATACAATGCTGAAACTACATCAGGAAACATTGTATTGCAGATTCCAATGCTCTGGGCCCTCTAGAGTGTCTTTAATCTGTGGTGTTCTGTAGACAGCAGTGTGCTAAGTCAGAAAACAGTGTGTGTATGGCAGATTCCAGCAATCTGGGCCTAAGATAGTGTCTAGAATCTGTGGCGTTCTGTATACAATGCTGAAACTACATCAGGAAACATTGTATTGCAGATTCCAATGCTCTGGGCCCTCTAGAGTGTCTTTAATCTGTGGTGTTCTGTAGACAGCAGTGTGCTAAGTCAGAAAACAGTGTGTGTATGGCAGATTCCAGCAATCTGGGCCTAAGATAGTGTCTAGAATCTGTGGCGTTCTGTATACAATGCTGAAACTACATCAGGAAACATTGTATTGCAGATTCCAATGCTCTGGGCCCTCTAGAGTGTCTTTAATCTGTGGTGTTCTGTAGACAGCAGTGTGCTAAGTCAGAAAACAGTGTGTGTATGGCAGATTCCAGCAATCTGGGCCTAAGATAGTGTCTAGAATCTGTGGCGTTCTGTATACAATGCTGAAACTACATCAGGAAACATTGTATTGCAGATTCCAATGCTCTGGGCCCTCTAGAGTGTCTTTAATCTGTGGTGTTCTGTAGACAGCAGTGTGCTAAGTCAGAAAACAGTGTGTGTATGGCAGATTCCAGCAATCTGGGCCTAAGATAGTGTCTAGAATCTGTGGCGTTCTGTATACAATGCTGAAACTACATCAGGAAACATTGTATTGCAGATTCCAATGCTCTGGGCCCTCTAGAGTGTCTTTAATCTGTGGTGTTCTGTAGACAGCAGTGTGCTAAGTCAGAAAACAGTGTGTGTATGGCAGATTCCAGCAATCTGGGCCTAAGATAGTGTCTAGAATCTGTGGCGTTCTGTATACAATGCTGAAACTACATCAGGAAACATTGTATTGCAGATTCCAATGCTCTGGGCCCTCTAGAGTGTCTTTAATCTGTGGTGTTCTGTAGACAGCAGTGTGCTAAGTCAGAAAACAGTGTGTGTATGGCAGATTCCAGCAATCTGGGCCTAAGATAGTGTCTAGAATCTGTGGCGTTCTGTATACAATGCTGAAACTACATCAGGAAACATTGTATTGCAGATTCCAATGCTCTGGGCCCTCTAGAGTGTCTTTAATCTGTGGTGTTCTGTAGACAGCAGTGTGCTAAGTCAGAAAACAGTGTGTGTATGGCAGATTCCAGCAATCTGGGCCTAAGATAGTGTCTAGAATCTGTGGCGTTCTGTATACAATGCTGAAACTACATCAGGAAACATTGTATTGCAGATTCCAATGCTCTGGGCCCTCTATAGTGTCTTTAATCTGTGGTGTTCTGTAGACAGCAGTGTGCTAAGTCAGAAAACAGTGTGTGTATGGCAGATTCCAGCAATCTGGGCCTAAGATAGTGTCTAGAATCTGTGGCGTTCTGTATACAATGCTGAAACTACATCAGGAAACATTGTATTGCAGATTCCAATGCTCTGGGCCCTCTAGAGTGTCTTTAATCTGTGGTGTTCTGTAGACAGCAGTGTGCTAAGTCAGAAAACAGTGTGTGTATGGCAGATTCCAGCAATCTGGGCCTAAGATAGTGTCTAGAATCTGTGGCGTTCTGTATACAATGCTGAAACTACATCAGGAAACATTGTATTGCAGATTCCAATGCTCTGGGCCCTCTAGAGTGTCTTTAATCTGTGGTGTTCTG
Source organism: Bufo bufo (assembly GCF_905171765.1). Lineage (NCBI taxonomy): Eukaryota > Metazoa > Chordata > Amphibia > Anura > Bufonidae > Bufo > Bufo bufo. Next base: position 6,037 of record NW_024400517.1, on the reverse strand, counting down.
TAGACAGCAGTGTGCTAAGTCAGAAAACAGTGTGTGTATGGCAGATTCCAGCAATCTGGGCCTAAGATAGTGTCTAGAATCTGTGGCGTTCTGTATACAATGCTGAAACTACATCAGGAAACATTGTATTGCAGATTCCAATGCTCTGGGCCCTCTAGAGTGTCTTTAATCTGTGGTGTTCTGTAGACAGCAGTGTGCTAAGTCAGAAAACAGTGTGTGTATGGCAGATTCCAGCAATCTGGGCCTAAGATAGTGTCTAGAATCTGTGGCGTTCTGTATACAATGCTGAAACTACATCAGGAAACATTGTATTGCAGATTCCAATGCTCTGGGCCCTCTAGAGTGTCTTTAATCTGTGGTGTTCTGTAGACAGCAGTGTGCTAAGTCAGAAAACAGTGTGTGTATGGCAGATTCCAGCAATCTGGGCCTAAGATAGTGTCTAGAATCTGTGGCGTTCTGTATACAATGCTGAAACTACATCAGGAAACATTGTATTGCAGATTCCAATGCTCTGGGCCCTCTATAGTGTCTTTAATCTGTGGTGTTCTGTAGACAGCAGTGTGCTAAGTCAGAAAACAGTGTGTGTATGGCAGATTCCAGCAATCTGGGCCTAAGATAGTGTCTAGAATCTGTGGCGTTCTGTATACAATGCTGAAACTACATCAGGAAACATTGTATTGCAGATTCCAATGCTCTGGGCCCTCTATAGTGTCTTTAATCTGTGGTGTTCTGTAGACAGCAGTGTGCTAAGTCAGAAAACAGTGTGTGTATGGCAGATTCCAGCAATCTGGGCCTAAGATAGTGTCTAGAATCTGTGGCGTTCTGTATACAATGCTGAAACTACATCAGGAAACATTGTATTGCAGATTCCAATGCTCTGGGCCCTCTAGAGTGTCTTTAATCTGTGGTGTTCTGTAGACAGCAGTGTGCTAAGTCAGAAAACAGTGTGTGTATGGCAGATTCCAGCAATCTGGGCCTAAGATAGTGTCTAGAATCTGTGGCGTTCTGTATACAATGCTGAAACTACATCAGGAAACATTGTATTGCAGATTCCAATGCTCTGGGCCCTCTAGAGTGTCTTTAATCTGTGGTGTTCTGTAGACAGCAGTGTGCTAAGTCAGAAAACAGTGTGTGTATGGCAGATTCCAGCAATCTGGGCCTAAGATAGTGTCTAGAATCTGTGGCGTTCTGTATACAATGCTGAAACTACATCAGGAAACATTGTATTGCAGATTCCAATGCTCTGGGCCCTCTAGAGTGTCTTTAATCTGTGGTGTTCTGTAGACAGCAGTGTGCTAAGTCAGAAAACAGTGTGTGTATGGCAGATTCCAGCAATCTGGGCCTAAGATAGTGTCTAGAATCTGTGGCGTTCTGTATACAATGCTGAAACTACATCAGGAAACATTGTATTGCAGATTCCAATGCTCTGGGCCCTCTAGAGTGTCTTTAATCTGTGGTGTTCTGTAGACAGCAGTGTGCTAAGTCAGAAAACAGTGTGTGTATGGCAGATTCCAGCAATCTGGGCCTAAGATAGTGTCTAGAATCTGTGGCGTTCTGTATACAATGCTGAAACTACATCAGGAAACATTGTATTGCAGATTCCAATGCTCTGGGCCCTCTAGAGTGTCTTTAATCTGTGGTGTTCTGTAGACAGCAGTGTGCTAAGTCAGAAAACAGTGTGTGTATGGCAGATTCCAGCAATCTGGGCCTAAGATAGTGTCTAGAATCTGTGGCGTTCTGTATACAATGCTGAAACTACATCAGGAAACATTGTATTGCAGATTCCAATGCTCTGGGCCCTCTAGAGTGTCTTTAATCTGTGGTGTTCTGTAGACAGCAGTGTGCTAAGTCAGAAAACAGTGTGTGTATGGCAGATTCCAGCAATCTGGGCCTAAGATAGTGTCTAGAATCTGTGGCGTTCTGTATACAATGCTGAAACTACATCAGGAAACATTGTATTGCAGATTCCAATGCTCTGGGCCCTCTATAGTGTCTTTAATCTGTGGTGTTCTGTAGACAGCAGTGTGCTAAGTCAGAAAACAGTGTGTGTATGGCAGATTCCAGCAATCTGGGCCTAAGATAGTGTCTAGAATCTGTGGCGTTCTGTATACAATGCTGAAACTACATCAGGAAACATTGTATTGCAGATTCCAATGCTCTGGGCCCTCTAGAGTGTCTTTAATCTGTGGTGTTCTGTAGACAGCAGTGTGCTAAGTCAGAAAACAGTGTGTGTATGGCAGATTCCAGCAATCTGGGCCTAAGATAGTGTCTAGAAATCTGTGGCGTTCTGTATACAATGCTGAAACTACATCAGGAAACATTGTATTGCAGATTCCAATGCTCTGGGCCCTCTAGAGTGTCTTTAATCTGTGGTGTTCTGTAGACAGCAGTGTGCTAAGTCAGAAAACAGTGTGTGTATGGCAGATTCCAGCAATCTGGGCCTAAGATAGTGTCTAGAATCTGTGGCGTTCTGTATACAATGCTGAAACTACATCAGGAAACATTGTATTGCAGATTCCAATGCTCTGGGCCCTCTATAGTGTCTTTAATCTGTGGTGTTCTGTAGACAGCAGTGTGCTAAGTCAGAAAACAGTGTGTGTATGGCAGATTCCAGCAATCTGGGCCTAAGATAGTGTCTAGAATCTGTGGCGTTCTGTATACAATGCTGAAACTACATCAGGAAACATTGTATTGCAGATTCCAATGCTCTGGGCCCTCTATAGTGTCTTTAATCTGTGGTGTTCTGTAGACAGCAGTGTGCTAAGTCAGAAAACAGTGTGTGTATGGCAGATTCCAGCAATCTGGGCCTAAGATAGTGTCTAGAATCTGTGGCGTTCTGTATACAATGCTGAAACTACATCAGGAAACATTGTATTGCAGATTCCAATGCTCTGGGCCCTCTATAGTGTCTTTAATCTGTGGTGTTCTGTAGACAGCAGTGTGCTAAGTCAGAAAACAGTGTGTGTATGGCAGATTCCAGCAATCTGGGCCTAAGATAGTGTCTAGAATCTGTGGCGTTCTGTATACAATGCTGAAACTACATCAGGAAACATTGTATTGCAGATTCCAATGCTCTGGGCCCTCTAGAGTGTCTTTAATCTGTGGTGTTCTGTAGACAGCAGTGTGCTAAGTCAGAAAACAGTGTGTGTATGGCAGATTCCAGCAATCTGGGCCTAAGATAGTGTCTAGAATCTGTGGCGTTCTGTATACAATGCTGAAACTACATCAGGAAACATTGTATTGCAGATTCCAATGCTCTGGGCCCTCTAGAGTGTCTTTAATCTGTGGTGTTCTGTAGACAGCAGTGTGCTAAGTCAGAAAACAGTGTGTGTATGGCAGATTCCAGCAATCTGGGCCTAAGATAGTGTCTAGAATCTGTGGCGTTCTGTATACAATGCTGAAACTACATCAGGAAACATTGTATTGCAGATTCCAATGCTCTGGGCCCTCTAGAGTGTCTTTAATCTGTGGTGTTCTGTAGACAGCAGTGTGCTAAGTCAGAAAACAGTGTGTGTATGGCAGATTCCAGCAATCTGGGCCTAAGATAGTGTCTAGAATCTGTGGCGTTCTGTATACAATGCTGAAACTACATCAGGAAACATGGTATTGCAGATTCCAATGCTCTGGGCCCTCTAGAGTGTCTTTAATCTGTGGTGTTCTGTAGACAGCAGTGTGCTAAGTCAGAAAACAGTGTGTGTATGGCAGATTCCAGCAATCTGGGCCTAAGATAGTGTCTAGAATCTGTGGCGTTCTGTATACAATGCTGAAACTACATCAGGAAACATGGTATTGCAGATTCCAATGCTCTGGGCCCTCTAGAGTGTCTTTAATCTGTGGTGTTCTGTAGACAGCAGTGTGCTGAGTCAGAAAACAGTGTGTGTATGGCAGATTCCAGCAATCTGGGCCTAAGATAGTGTCTAGAATCTGTGGCGTTCTGTATACAATGCTGAAACTACATCAGGAAACATGGTATTGCAGATTCCAATGCTCTGGGCCCTCTAGAGTGTCTTTAATCTGTGGTGTTCTGTAGACAGCAGTGTGCTAAGTCAGAAAACAGTGTGTGTAGGGCGTGGCTTGGCTGCGAGAGTGATGGCCGCATGAGGTGAGAGCTCCTCCACACCTTAGCTCCATAAGCGGCAAAAATCATTGAAAATCCTCAATATGGATTCATATTTCGGATCCACTCGATACAGAAGATCGAGAGCTATCAGAAGAAAGAATTCTGACCGAGCAGCTCGAAGGAATCAGTCTTTTTCGACGAATGAAAGAGATGACCGGGATGAAGCTGACACTCCCTCGGATGCATCGTCGGGCTCCAGCTGCAGGCAGGCTGCCACCTCTGGAAAGAGATCGATGCACAGCACACCGAAGAAGCTAAATCGGAAAGTGCCATTTTTACCTCCGAATACCCCGATTAAAAGGGGGAAATCTAAGGATTATACACAGAAGCGATCAGATCATACAAAATCTTCGAGCCGGGACGCGCTCGATTATAATACCTCGAGACTAGAAGAAAGCGCTATAGCGCCAACAGGGAAGTCGACCCCCCATGTGTCCGATTCGCTGGATGAGAAAGAAAACGATCGAGAGGGGATTATTTCTGCACAGACAGACAAAGGAGAAGATACCATAACTGAGAGCCCTCGATCTAAAATAATCGATGACGAGACAAAGCTAAGCAAAGACACAGTGAGTATTCATGTATCTCATGAGTCTGTACCCGACCATTTTGCTGAGTTTCACGCCGCAGATAAAGAGCTTTCGGCCACGCTACTCAAAGATATGCTCCTAGCTCTTAGATCATCGATTAATGCTGATTTTAAAAAATCGATAACTCCTGTCCAGCAAGCAGTAGAAGAACTAGGAGAAAGAGTCTCCCATGTAGAAGTCAAAATGGAAGAATTTGCAGCTTCTCAAAATGAGGTTATCGACCGACATAACGATCTCGAAGATCAGGTCGAGTTTTTGCAGACAAAAGTTATTGACTTAGAGGACAGGAGTAGAAGAAATAATATAAAATTCAGAGGTGTCCCTGAGAATGTTTTGAACAATGATTTGACCCCATACATCGTTGAACTGGCCAAAGAGCTCATACCACATGCTAAAGATTATGAGTTGTGCGTCGATAGAGCACATAGGCTACCCAAGCCCTCTTTTCTTCACAAAGATGTCCCTAGAGACGTCTTGGCCAGATTCACCTTCTTCCATACCAAAGAGCAAATCCTAAGAGAAATGAGGAAAGGTCCTGTCCTATCAAGAAAATTTACTGGCCTACAACTTTTCACGGATCTATCTGCAGCCACGATTAAAGCGAGAAAAGAATTTGCTATAGTCACTAAAACTTTAATAGCGAACGATATTAACTATAGATGGGGGTTCCCAGTAAAGTTGCTGGTATACAAAGATGGAGTCCTACATACAATGCTATCACCAGACTCTGCTTTGAAAACCCTGAAGGAGTGAAATTTGCAAATTGAAAGGATTCAGCCTTTTCAAGACAAAGCCACTAGAAAGGCCCAAGATGGCCGACACCCAGGAAATTTCCACGACCGTGTCTCAAACAAAGGATAGGAGACAAAGGAACAGTACTTGAGGCTGCCACAAGGAGCGTATCCAAGTGTGGGGGAAGGAAACCTCCTGTTTGCCTGTAATACACCCGCCCTATAGTTCCTGTAGATGACTTGGGATCATCTGATTTCCTTTGCCCGATTTGTTACCGGGCTTTTTGCTTTTTTGTTTTCCAATGTAGTTGTAGTTGTTGCTTTATTTAATAACTGTTTATTTGATGTTTTTAGTACAGGAGGACCCCAACATTCTGAGTTAACCAATCATTTCTCTCTGCCTAACTATGCTATAGATTTTTCAGTTACAATGTTTATTACTTGCAAATCGGGTAGTGACCTGAGGAATACAAAGTACATATCTCTGCTCATGCTTAAGAAATGGCTGTTAATGTAGTATCAATTAATGTGAGGGGCCTAAACTCCTTTCAGAAGGAATCAACTGGACTGAGGAATACAAAGTATGCCCAGGAAAC
>NW_024400516.1:0-28721 GCF_905171765.1 Bufo bufo | reverse complement strand
AGCGCACGCTGATAGAGGCGCTCTTGAGAGCATTCCCACATGTCACAGGGGAACAGGTGGAAGGTGAAGGCAGAGGAGTGGCAAGAGGTCGCCAACGCAGCTGTGTCACGGCCAACTCATCTGAGGGCAGGGTTAGCATGGCAGAAATGTGGAAAAGTTTTGTCTCCACGCCACAGCTATCTGCACCTACACCTGATACGGAACGTGTTAGCAGGAGGCAGCATTTCACTAACATGGTTGAACAGTATGTCTGCACACCCCTCCACATCCTGACGGATGGTTCGGCCCCATTCAACTACTGGGTTTCGAAATTGTCCACGTGGCCAGAGTTAGCATGTTATGCCTTGGAGGTGCTTTCCTGCCCGGCGGCCAGCGTTTTATCTGAACGCGTATTCAGCACGGCAGGGGGCGTCATTACTGACAAGCGCAGCCGCCTGTCCACAGCCAACGTGGACAAGCTGACCTTCATAAAGATGAACCAGGCATGGATCCCACAGGACCTGTCCCTCCCTTGTGCAGAGTAGTCCTTATTAACTGCCTAAAACATGTCTTGTTGTGCTACGGGCCACTTCTTTATTTGATACAAATTTTATGAAACCCACAGTTGAATGAAACTCTTCTCTGTCTGGGCGCCGGGGCCTAACCAGATGAAAGTGGCCGGTTAAACTAACGGGTGACATGAAGCCATAACCTCTGCCATGCTACCTCTGTCTTCTGTCTGGGTGCTGAGGCCAAAGTCAAATAAAGCGGTCTTCTGCTGTGCTGGGGGATATGAAGCTAATCTCTGACCTCTCTCCTCTGTCTGGGTCCAAAGGCCTAAATCACTGAAAGAGGCCTTCTCCTGTGGTGTGTGATATGATGCCAGAATATGTGCTGTGGGGCCTCTCTCCTCTTCCTGGGTGCAGGGGTCAAATAAACTAAATTGTGGCCTACTCCTGTGGTGGTTGATATGATGCCTGATTCTCTGATGTGGAACCTCTCTCCTCTGTTTGGGTGAAGGGGTCAAAGTAACTAAATGGTGGCTTCTCCTGTGGTGGCTGATATGATGCCAGAATATGTGCTGTGGTGCCTCTCTCCTCTTCCTGGGTGCAGGGGTCAAAGTAACTAAATGGTGGCTTCTCCTGTGGTGGCTGATATGATGCCAGAATATGTGCTGTGGGGCCTCTCTCCTCTTCCTGGGTGCAGGGGTCAAAGTAACTCAATGGTGGCTTCTCCTGTGGTGGCTGATATGATGCCAGAATATGTGCTGTGGTGCCTCTCTCCTCTGTCTGGGTCCAAAGGCCTAAATCACTGAAAGAGGCCTTCTCCTGTGGTGTGTGATATGATGCCTGAATATGTGCTGTGGTGCCTCTCTCCTCTTCCTGGGTGCGGGGGTCAAAGTAACTCAATGGTGGCTTCTCCTGTGGTGGCTGATATGATGCCAGAATATGTGCTGTGGTGCCTCTCTCCTCTTCCTGGGTGCGGGGGTCAAAGTAACTCAATGGTGGCTTCTCCTGTGGTGGCTGATATGATGCCAGAATATGTGCTGTGGGGCCTCTCTCCTCTTCCTGGGTGCAGGGGTCAAAGTAACTCAATGGTGGCTTCTCCTGTGGTGGTTAGTATGATGCCAGAATATGTGCTGTGGGGCCTCTCTCCTCTTCCTGGGTGCAGGGGTCAAAGTAACTCAATGGTGGCTTCTCCTGTGGTGGCTGATATGATGCCAGAATATGTGCTGTGGTGCCTCTCTCCTCTTCCTGGGTGCGGGGGTCAAAGTAACTCAATGGTGGCTTCTCCTGTGGTGGCTGATATGATGCCAGAATATGTGCTGTGGGGCCTCTCTCCTCTTCCTGGGTGCAGGGGTCAAAGTAACTCAATGGTGGCTTCTCCTGTGCTGATTGATATAAAGCTGATGGTTGTGCCATCTGACATGGTTGCCAGGGTCTGATTCAATGGGGGCCTACTCCTGTGGTGGGTGATCTAAATGCCTGATTCTCTGCTGTGAAACCTCTCTCCTCCGTCTGGGTGTAGGGGTCAAAGTCTTTCAAAGTCGCCTTCTCCTGTGCTGATTGATATGAAGCTGATGGTTGTGCCATCTGACATGGTTGCCGGGGTCCCATTAAATTGTGGCGTACTCCTGTGGTGGTTGATATGATGCCTGATTCTCTGATGTGGAACCTCTCTCCTCTGTTTGGGTGAAGGGGTCAAAGTAACTAAATGGTGGCTTCTCCTGTGGTGGCTGATATGATGCCAGAATATGTGCTGTGGGGCCTCTCTTCTCTTCCTGGGTGCAGGGGTCAAAGTAACTCAATGGTGGCTTCTCCTGTGGTGGCTGATATGATGCCAGAATATGTGCTGTGGTGCCTCTCTCCTCTTCCTGGGTGCGGGGGTCAAAGTAACTCAATGGTGGCTTCTCCTGTGGTGGCTGATATGATGCCAGAATATGTGCTGTGGTGCCTCTCTCCTCTTCCTGGGTGCGGGGGTCAAAGTAACTCAATGGTGGCTTCTCCTGTGGTGGCTGATATGATGCCAGAATATGTGCTGTGGTGCCTCTCTCCTCTTCCTGGGTGCAGGGGTCAAAGTAACTAAATGGTGGCTTCTCCTGTGGTGGTTGATATGATGCCTGATTCTCTGCTGTGAAACCTCTCTCCTCCATCTGGGTGTAGGGGTCAAAGTCTTTCAAAGTCGCCTTCTCCTGTGCTGATTGATATAAAGCTGATGGTTGTGCCATCTGACATGGTTGCCAGGGTCTGATTCAATGGGGGCCTACTCCTGTGGTGGGTGATCTAAATGCCTGATTCTCTGCTGTGAAACCTCTCTCCTCCGTCTGGGTGTAGGGGTCAAAGTCTTTCAAAGTCGCCTTCTCCTGTGCTGATTGATATGAAGCTGATGGTTGTGCCATCTGACATGGTTGCCGGGGTCCCATTAAATTGGGGCCTACTCCTGTGGTGGGTGATCTAAATGCCTGATTCTCTGCTTTGAAACCTCTCTCCTCCGTCCGGGTGTAGGGGTCAAAGTCTGTCAAAGTCGCCTTCTCCTGTGCTGATTGATATAAAGCTTATGCTTGTGCCATCTGACATGGTTGCCGGGGTCTGATTCAATGGTGGCCTACTCCTGTGGTGGGTGATCTAAATGCCTGATTCTCTGCTGTGTAACCTCTCTCCTCTGTCTGGGTGTAGGGGTCAAAGTAACTAAATGGTGGCCTACTCCTGTGGTGGGTGATATGATGCCTGGTTCTCTGCTGTGGGACCTCTCTCCTTTGTCTGGGTGCTGTGGTCAAAATAATAGTAAGTGACCTTCTCCATTGGTGGGTGACTTGAAGCCTGATTCTGTGCTATGGGACCTCACTCCAATTAATATTGTTTAATTTTTATTTATTTTATGTTAACTCATCATTTCCCTATCTACATTTGTTTGCAGGGGATTTAACTACATTTTGCTGCCTTTTGCAGCCCTCTAGCCCTTTCCGGGTGTGTTTTACAGCCTTTTTAGTGCCCAAAAGTTCGGGTCCCCATTGACTTCTATGGGGTTCGGGTTCGGGATGAAGTTCGGGTCGAGTTCGGATCCCGAACCCGAACATTTTTCGAAAGTTCGGCCGAACTCGTCGAACCCGAACATCCAGGTGTTCGCTCAACTCTAGTTAGAACGTTAGAAGAAATATTTATTAACAATGTTGATGAACAAATATGCCTATAAGGCAACTTTTTTAGTTGTTCATGGAGGTCCAGCAACTCCTGGATCCCCTTATGGTGTAGCTCCTCCAGCTGATGCACCTTCTTATCCAGATGCCCCTGCTGCTAATGTAACCTCTTTTGCTGCTCCTGTATTATCCTTTGCTGGGCACATTGCCCTTTGGTCGGCCTTCTACAGCTGCTGCAGCTGCATAATTTTTTTATTTTATTTACCGAGTACTGTTAGGATTTAAAAAAATATTAAAATTACTTTCAAATAAGATTGAGAGGCAATTAGTGCGTTGTGTGTTGTACTGACGATTTACATTACAATTTGTTAGTTAATGATATTTATGATGATCATATACACTGCTCAAAAAAATAAAGGGAACACTTAAACAACACAATGTAACTCCAAGTCAATCACACTTCTGTGAAATCAAACTGTCCCCTTAGGAAGCAACACTGAGTGACAATCAATTTCACATGCTGTTGTGCAAATGGGATAGACAACAGGTGGAAATTATAGGCAATTAGCAAGACACCCCCAATAAAGGAGTGGTTCTGCAGGTGGTGACCTGACCACTTCTCAGTTCCTATGCTTCCTGGCTGATGTTTTGGTCACTTTTGAATGCTGCCGGTGCTTTCACTCTAGTGGTAGCATGAGACGAAGTCTAAAACCCACACAAGTGGCTCAGGTAGTGCAGCTTATCCAGGATGGCACATCAATGCGAGCTGTGGCAAGAAGGTTTGCTGTGTCTGTCAGCGTAGTGTCCAGAGCATGGAGGCGCTACCAGGAGACAGGCCAGTACATCAGGAGACGTGGAGGAGGCCGTAGGAGGGCAACAACCCAGCAGCAGGACCGCTACCTCCGCCTTTGTGCAAGGAGGAACAGGAGGAGCACTGACAGAGCCCTGCAAAATGACCTCCAGCAGGCCACAAATGTGCATGTGTCTGATCAAACGGTCAGAAACAGACTCCATGAGGGTGATATGAGGGCCCGACGTCCACAGGTGGGGGTTGTGCTCACAGCCCAACACCGTGCAGGACGTTTGGCATTTGCCAGAAAACACCAAGATTGGCAAATTCGCCACTGGCACCCTGTGCTCTTCACAGATGAAAGCAGGTTCACACTGAGCACATGTGACAGACGTGACAGAGTCTGGAGACGCCGTGGAGAACGTTCTGCTGCCTGCAACATCCTCCAGCATGACCGGTTTGGCATTAGGTCAGTAATGGTGTGGGGTGGCATTTCTTTGGAGGGCCGCACAGCCCTCCATGTGCTCGCCAGAGGTAGCCTGACTGCCATTAGGTACCAAGATGAGATCCACAGGCCCCTTGTGAGACCATATGCTGGTGCGGTTGGCCCTGGGTTCCTCCTAATGCAAGACAATGCTAGACCTCATGTGGCTGGAGTGTGTCAGCAGTTCCTGCAAGACGAAGGCATTGATGCTATGGACTGGCCCGCCCGTTCCCCAGACCTGAATCCAATTGAGCACATCTGGGACATCACGTCTCGCTCTATCCACCAACGTCACGTTGCACCACAGACTGTCCAGGAGTTGGCAGATGCTTTAGTCCAGGTCTGGGAGGAGATCCCTCAGGAGACCGTCCGCCACCTCATCAGGAGCATGCACAGGCGTTGTAGGGAGGTCATACAGGCACGTGGAGGCCACACACACTACTGAGCCTCATTTTGACTTGTTTTAAGGACATTACATCAAAGTTGGATCAGCCTGTAGTGTGTTTTTCCACTTTAATTTTGAGGGTGACTCCAAATCCAGACCTCCATGGGTTAAAAAATTTGATTTCCATTTTTTTGTTTTGTGATTTTGTTGTCAGCACATTCAACTATGTAAAGAACAAAGTATTTCAGAAGAATATTTAATTAATTCAGATCTAGGATGTGTTATTTTTGTGTTCCCTTTATTTTTTTGAGCAGTGTAGTTTGTTAGTTAGTGCTAGTTAAGTACATTATAATTGTATTTAGTTGGTTAGTTTGTTATGTGGAGTATAATGTTATTTAGTTGTTTAGTTAATGGTTTTTATGTAGATTACATAGTTAGTGTCCAATATTGTTGTTTTCTATTACTATAGTGTGTGTTGTCCCCTCATTTTTGGCCCTTTGTTTCTGTACATGTTATGGATACAGAATTATATTGCTGTGTGAACATATTTACCCTCCTGGCGGGGGCTGGTGACAACCTCCTCCTCTTCTTCCTCATCAAGAGCTGAGGGGAGGGAATGCGGCTGCAGAGAGGGACCAGCCTCTTCGGCCTCCACCTCCACTATTTCGCGAACATCAGGTGGTGGAGGAGCATCTGCATGCTGGGAGGGTCCAGCATGCTCTTCCTTCTCCTCCTCCTCTAATACCGAGACCACAACCGCCACCATATTCTCTGTAGAAGGCCTGTGCCATACAGAGGGAACTGGAACCCCTGTAATCACACAATGTTCCGAATTTAGACAAACAACTTAGAACTCATAACAAATGGAAATTCACTCCTTAATTATCAGGCCATTTTTCTCCATTCTGCCCAGGCCATTTTGAGCAAATCTGACATGTGTCACTTTATGTGGTAGTAACTTTAAAGCACTTTTACCTATCCAGGCCATTATGAGATTGCTTTCTGATCACATATTGTATTTCATGACAGTGGAAAAATTCAGTCGCAAAATTTCATTTATATTTTTTTTAAATACAAAATTTACCAAAAATGTTATAATTTGGCTTTTTGTGATGTAAGGGTTAAGGTGTAAGGTGGCATTTTTTTTTACGGTGTTCACCTGAGGGACTAGGTCATGTGATATTTTTATACTGCCTACGGACGTGTCAATACCTAATACAGTCCTGATCAAAAGTTTAAGACCACTTGAAAAATGGCAAAAAATTATATTTAGCATGGCTGGATCTTAACAAGGTTCCAAGTAGAGCTTCAACATGCAACAAGAAGAAATGGGAGTGAGACAAAAAAAATTTTTAGCATTCAATTTAATGAAAACAACAAAAAAACTGAAACAGGCTGTTTTTCAGCTGATCAAAAGTTTAGGACTAGGGTTCAGCGAACCTCAACTGTAAAGGATTTTTGGATCCCGGACCCGACCACGAACATTTTCTTAAAAGTTCGGGTTCGGGTTCGGTGTTCGGCGCTTTCTTGGCCCTTTTTTCGAAAGGCTGCACAGCAGCCAATCAACAAGCGTCATACTACTTACTAATTGTAATCTAACTGACCAACAGTAAAGTTGCTATACAATGATCGCCTAATGTACCTCCAGCCACATTATCAATTGTTCTTTTGTGTACGGTGAATGAATAATTTTTGTAGCCTATAGTCCACTGGCCTGCAGTAAAATTTATATGCTTTGACTGTCTAATATACCTCCAGCCGCATAATCACTTGATGTTTTCTGTCCGGTGAATGCCTAATGTTTGGGGCCTGTACTTCACTGACCTGCAGTAAAATTGATATCCAATGACCATATAAAATACCTCAAGCCACAAAATTACTTGATGTTTTCTGTCCGGTGAATGCCTAATGTTCAGGTTCTGTACTCCCGTGGTCTAAAATACAACTTTCTAGGCTCCAGCAGGGCACATGTTTCCCTTTAAGACGCATAAAAATGGCCCCTGATTAAAATACATATTTTTTTGTGGGAATTTTTGCCATTGATCCCCCTCTGACATGTCACTGTCCATGTTGTGAGACGATTTGTGCACTTCTAGTAAGTATTTGGTGGCTGCAAATATGAACTGACGGTTTTTCAGGTTCGCCTGCCATTAAAGTGAGTGGGGCATTCGCAAATTATCCCTGCCGATGTTCATCCCATCACTAACTGCTGTCTGCAAGCCTACTATCATGTTCAATAGCTTCTGCTGCCATTGTGCCACAGCCACTGTCTGTCGACCTTCATGTTTTATACCGTATGGCTGCTGTTTCCACTGTTGTTCCTCTGTCTCTATCTGCCTGCCTACCATAATTTTCAATACTATATGGCTGCTGCTGCCACTGCCGCATCTGCTACTCTCTGCTGTTAATCCCCTACTGCCACTACTATTACCCCTACTGCCTCTGCTCTCAATTAAAAGGCCCAATTTTTCCAGGTACATTTAGACTAAGCCATTCTTTCTTCTGGCATTTGACAGACAGGAAAATACCAAGCCAGGTCAAATCCAGGAAGAAACGTCAGAGTCCAAATCGTCAGGCATGGTCAAGATCAAGGTCCAAATACAGAGTTCAAGTATTAAGTAGTCAAAACACAGAATAAAGCTAGTGAGGAGATCCAGTAAGAATAACACCTATTGCAGGTAACATGTGGCCAGCAGGTTGCCTGTTAAAAAAGTCCTTGTTTCCTGGTCACTTGATGCGCCTGACGTCACATGACCCATGACGTAAGTGTGCTGGATGTGCTGACGTAGCTTCAGATCGGCCGGCGCTTCTGCACAGGGAACTACAATGTTGTCAAACAAGATGGGAAATTTGCACATGAACATAATAAAGGAAAGTCATGGAGAGGGAAACAAGTACCAATTTTATTTATTTTTTTGTTCTGGTTAGAAAGATAATTCACCATAATGGGGGAACATATTTGATATATTTTATGGGGCCCCTTTTTCTTTTATATACAGCACTATTTTTTCAGAAGGTAGGTAAGGGAGGCAAGTCGAATCTTTAATTGTCTGGGAGTTAAGCTCTTATTTCTGTTAAGAATACATGGAAAAACTATGAAAAGAGAAGGGAGAGAAAACAAACAAGGTATAAAAAGAATATTGCAAGTGAAAAATATCTCTAGCATTTTCATACAATAAAGGGCATTTTCTTACAACATGCCTTTGGTTGAATAGGGCATAAATTATGTAAAAATGGTCTCTATTGAAATGCATGACTTAGGAAGTGTTGAAAATATTTGTTACCTTACACAAACTCCTGATTGTCCATCACTGTCACAAATATTATGCACCTTGAATAAAGATTAAACTTGTAGTTAAGCAGGGAAAAGATTAAGGGCTCGTTAATAGGGATGAGCGAACCCGAACTGTATAGTTCGGGTTCGTACCGAATTTTGGGGTGTCCGTGACACGGACCCGAACCCGAACATTTTTCGTAAAAGTCCGGGTTCGGGTTCGGTGTCCAGCGCTTTCTCAGCGCTTTTTTGAAAGGCTGCAAAGCAGCCAATCAACAAGCGTCATACTTAGAGTTGAGCGAACACCTGGATGTTCAGGTTCGAGAAGTTCGGCCGAACTTGAAATGTTCGGGTTCGGGATCCAAACCCGACCCGAACTTCGTCCCGAACCCCATTGAAGTCAATGGGGACCCGAACTTTTGGGCACTAAAAAGGCTGTAAAACAGCCCAGGAAAGAGCTAGAGGGCTGCAAAAGGCAGCAACATGTAGGTAAATCCCCTGCAAACAAATGTGGATAGGGAAATGAATTAAAATAAAAATTAAAAAAATAAAAATGAACCAAAATCAATTGGAATGAGGTCCCATAGCAGAGAATCTGGCTTCACGTCAGCAGAGAATCAGTCTCTTCATGCCATAGCAAAGAAACTGGCTTCATGTCAGCAGAGAATCAGTCTCTTCATGCTATAGCAGAGAATCTGGCTTCATGTCACCCACCACTGGAACAGGCCACTCTCACATATTTAGGCCCTGGCACCCAGACAAAGGAGAGAGGTCCCGTAACAGAGAATCTGGCCTTATGTCAGCACAGAATCTGTCTTCATGTCATAGCAGAGAATCAGGCTTCACGTCACCCACCACTGGAACAGGCCACTGTCACACATTTAGGCCCAGGCACCCAGGCAGAGGAGAGAGGTCCCGTAACAGAGAATCTGGCCTTATGTCAGCGCAGAATCAGTCTTCATGTCATAGCAGAGAATCAGGCTTCACGTCACCCACCACTGGAACAGGCCACTGTCACACATTTAGGCCCAGGCACCCAGGCAGAGGAGAGAGGTCCCGTAACAGAGAATCTGGCCTTATGTCAGCACAGAATCTGTCTTCATGTCATAGCAGAGAATCGGGCTTCACGTCACCCACCACTGGAACAGGCCACTGTCACACATTTAGGCCCAGGCACCCAGGCAGAGGAGAGAGGTCCCGTAACAGAGAATCTGGCCTTATGTCAGCACAGAATCTGTCTTCATGTCAAAGCAGAGAATCAGGCTTCACGTCACCCACCACTGGAACAGGCCACTGTCACACATTTAGGCCCAGGCACCCAGGCAGAGGAAAGAGGTCCCGTAACAGAGAATCTGGCCTTATGTCAGCGCAGAATCAGTCTTCATGTCATAGCAGAGAATCAGGCTTCACGTCACCCACCACTGGAACAGGCCACTGTCACACATTTAGGCCCAGGCACCCAGGCAGAGGAGAGAGGTCCCGTAACAGAGAATCTGGCCTTATGTCAGCACAGAATCTGTCTTCATGTCATAGCAGAGAATCAGGCTTCACGTCACCCACCACTGGAACAGGCCACTGTCACATATTTAGGCCCAGGCACCCAGGCAAAGGAGAGAGGTCCCGTAACAGAGAATCTGGCCTTATGTCAGCACAGAATCTGTCTTCATGTCATAGCAGAGAATCAGGCTTCACGTCACCCACCACTGGAACAGGCCACTGTCACACATTTAGGCCCAGGCACCCAGGCAGAGGAGAGAGGTCCCGTAACAGAGAATCTGGCCTTATGTCAGCACAGAATCTGTCTTCATGTCATAGCAGAGAATCAGGCTTCACGTCACCCACCACTGGAACAGGCCTTGGTCACATATTTAGGCCCAGGCACCCAGGCAGAGGAGAGAGGTCCCGTAACAGAGAATCTGGCCTTATGTCAGCGCAGAATCAGTCTTCATGTTATAGCAGAGAATCAGGCTTCACGTCACCCACCACTGGAACAGGCCACTGTCACACATTTAGGCCAAGGCACCCAGGCAGAGGAGAGAGGTCCCGTAACAGAGAATCTGGCCTTATGTCAGCACAGAATCTGTCTTCATGTCATAGCAGAGAATCAGGCTTTACGTCACCCACCACTGGAACAGGCCACTGTCACATATTTAGGCCCAGGCACCCAGGCAGAGGAGAGAGGTCCCGTAACAGAGAATCTGGCCTTATGTCAGCGCAGAATCAGTCTTCATGTCATAGCAGAGAATCAGGCTTCACGTCACCCACCACTGGAACAGGCCACTGTCACACATTTAGGCCCAGGCACCCAGGCAGAGGAGAGAGGTCCCGTAACAGAGAATCTGGCCTTATGTCAGCACAGAATCTGTCTTCATGTCATAGCAGAGAATCGGGCTTCACGTCACCCACCACTGGAACAGGCCACTGTCACACATTTAGGCCCAGGCACCCAGGCAGAGGAGAGAGGTCCCGTAACAGAGAATCTGGCCTTATGTCAGCACAGAATCTGTCTTCATGTCAAAGCAGAGAATCAGGCTTCACGTCACCCACCACTGGAACAGGCCACTGTCACACATTTAGGCCCAGGCACCCAGGCAGAGGAGAGAGGTCCCGTAACAGAGAATCTGGCCTTATGTCAGCGCAGAATCAGTCTTCATGTCATAGCAGAGAATCAGGCTTCACGTCACCCACCACTGGAACAGGCCACTGTCACACATTTAGGCCCAGGCACCCAGGCAGAGGAGAGAGGTCCCGTAACAGAGAATCTGGCCTTATGTCA
Source organism: Bufo bufo (assembly GCF_905171765.1). Taxonomy (NCBI): domain Eukaryota; kingdom Metazoa; phylum Chordata; class Amphibia; order Anura; family Bufonidae; genus Bufo; species Bufo bufo. The sequence continues at coordinate 17,396 of NW_024400516.1, read as the reverse complement.
GCACAGAATCTGTCTTCATGTCATAGCAGAGAATCGGGCTTCACGTCACCCACCACTGGAACAGGCCACTGTCACACATTTAGGCCCAGGCACCCAGGCAGAGGAGAGAGGTCCCGTAACAGAGAATCTGGCCTTATGTCAGCACAGAATCTGTCTTCATGTCATAGCAGAGAATCGGGCTTCACGTCACCCACCACTGGAACAGGCCACTGTCACACATTTAGGCCCAGGCACCCAGGCAGAGGAGAGAGGTCCCGTAACAGAGAATCTGGCCTTATGTCAGCACAGAATCTGTCTTCATGTCAAAGCAGAGAATCAGGCTTCACGTCACCCACCACTGGAACAGGCCACTGTCACACATTTAGGCCCAGGCACCCAGGCAGAGGAAAGAGGTCCCGTAACAGAGAATCTGGCCTTATGTCAGCGCAGAATCAGTCTTCATGTCATAGCAGAGAATCAGGCTTCACGTCACCCACCACTGGAACAGGCCACTGTCACACATTTAGGCCCAGGCACCCAGGCAGAGGAGAGAGGTCCCGTAACAGAGAATCTGGCCTTATGTCAGCACAGAATCTGTCTTCATGTCATAGCAGAGAATCAGGCTTCACGTCACCCACCACTGGAACAGGCCACTGTCACATATTTAGGCCCAGGCACCCAGGCAAAGGAGAGAGGTCCCGTAACAGAGAATCTGGCCTTATGTCAGCACAGAATCTGTCTTCATGTCATAGCAGAGAATCAGGCTTCACGTCACCCACCACTGGAACAGGCCACTGTCACACATTTAGGCCCAGGCACCCAGGCAGAGGAGAGAGGTCCCGTAACAGAGAATCTGGCCTTATGTCAGCACAGAATCTGTCTTCATGTCATAGCAGAGAATCAGGCTTCACGTCACCCACCACTGGAACAGGCCTTGGTCACATATTTAGGCCCAGGCACCCAGGCAGAGGAGAGAGGTCCCGTAACAGACAATCTGGCCTTATGTCAGCGCAGAATCAGACATCATGTTATAGCAGAGAATCAGGCTTCACGTCACCCACCACTGGAACAGGCCACTGTCACACATTTAGGCCAAGGCACCCAGGCAGAGGAGAGAGGTCCCGTAACAGAGAATCTGGCCTTATGTCAGCACAGAATCTGTCTTCATGTCATAGCAGAGAATCAGGCTTTACGTCACCCACCACTGGAACAGGCCACTGTCACATATTTAGGCCCAGGCACCCAGGCAGAGGAGAGAGGTCCCGTAACAGAGAATCTGGCCTTATGTCAGCACAGAATCTGTCTTCATGTCATAGCAGAGAATCAGGCTTCACGTCACCCACCACTGGAACAGGCCACTGTAACATATTTAGGCCCAGGCACCCAGGCAGAGGAGAGAGGTCCCGTAACAGAGAATCTGGCCTTATGTCAGCGCAGAATCAGTCTTCATGTCATAGCAGAGAATCAGGCTTCACGTCACCCACCACTGGAACAGGCCACTGTCACACATTTAGGCCCAGGCACCCAGGCAGAGGAGAGAGGTCCCGTAACAGAGAATCTGGCCTTATGTCAGCACAGAATCTGTCTTCATGTCACAGCAGAGAATCAGGCTTCACGTCACCCACCACTGGAACAGGCCACTGTCACATATTTAGGCCCAGGCACCCAGGCAGAGGAGAGAGGTCCCGTAACAGAGAATCTGGCCTTATGTCAGCACAGAATCTGTCTTCATGTCATAGCAGAGAATCAGGCTTCACGTCACCCACCACTGGAACAGGCCACTGTCACATATTTAGGCCCAGGCACCCAGGCAAAGGAGAGAGGTCCCGTAACAGAGAATCTGGCCTTATGTCAGCACAGAATCTGTCTTCATGTCATAGCAGAGAATCAGGCTTCACGTCACCCACCACTGGAACAGGCCACTGTCACATATTTAGGCCCAGGCACCCAGGCAGAGGAGAGAGGTCCCGTAACAGAGAATCTGGCCTTATGTCAGCGCAGAATCAGTCTTCATGTTATAGCAGAGAATCAGGCTTCACGTCACCCACCACTGGAACAGGCCACTGTCACACATTTAGGCCCAGGCACCCAGGCAAAGGAGAGAGGTCCCGTAACAGAGAATCTGGCCTTATGTCAGCACAGAATCTGTCTTCATGTCATAGCAGAGAATCAGGCTTCACGTCACCCACCACTGGAACAGGCCACTGTCACATATTTAGGCCCAGGCACCCAGGCAGAGGAGAGAGGTCCCGTAACAGAGAATCTGGCCTTATGTCAGCGCAGAATCAGTCTTCATGTTATAGCAGAGAATCAGGCTTCACGTCACCCACCACTGGAACAGGCCACTGTCACACATTTAGGCCCAGGCACCCAGGCAGAGGAGAGAGGTCCTGTAACAGAGAATCTGGCCTTATGTCAGCACAGAATCTATCTTCATGTCATAGCAGAGAATCAGGCTTCACGTCACCCACCACTGGAACAGGCCACTGTCACACATTTAGGCCCAGGCACCCAGGCAGAGGAGAGAGGTCCCGTAACAGAGAATCTGGCCTTATGTCAGCGCAGAATTAGTCTTCATGTCATAGCAGAGAATCAGGCTTCACGTCACCCACCACTGGAACAGGCCACTGTCACACATTTAGGCCCAGGCACCCAGGCAGAGGAGAGAGGTCCCGTAACAGAGAATCTGGCCTTATGTCAGCACAGAATCTGTCTTCATGTCATAGCAGAGAATCAGGCTTCACGTCACCCACCACTGGAACAGGCCACTGTCACATATTTAGGCCCAGGCACCCAGGCAGAGGAGAGAGGTCCCGTAACAGAGAATCTGGCCTTATGTCAGCACAGAATCTGTCTTCATGTCATAGCAGAGAATCAGGCTTCACGTCACCCACCACTGGAACAGGCCACTGTCACACATTTAGGCCCAGGCACCCAGGCAGAGGAGAGAGGTCCCGTAACAGAGAATCTGGCCTTATGTCAGCGCAGAATCTGTCTTCATGTCATAGCAGAGAATCAGGCTTCACGTCACCCACCACTGGAACAGGCCACTGTCACACATTTAGGCCCCGGCACCCAGACAGAGGAGAGCGGTCCCGTAACAGAGAATCTGGCCTTATGTCAGCGCAGAATCTGTATTCATGTCATAGCAGAGAATCAGGCTTCACGTCACCCACCACTGGAACAGGCCACTGTCACACATTTAGGCCCAGGCACCCAGGCAGAGGAGAGAGGTCCCGTAACAGAGAATCTGGCCTGATGTCAGCGCAGAATCTGTCTTTATGTCATAGCAGAGAATCAGGCTTCACGTCACCCACCACTGGAACAGGCCACTGTCACACATTTAGGCCCAGGCACCCAGGCAGAGGAGAGAGGTCCCGTAACAGAGAATCTGGCCTGATGTCCGCACAGAATCTGTTTTCATGTCATAGCAGAGAATCAGGCTTCACGTCACCCACCACTGGAACAGGCCACTGTCACATATTTAGGCCCAGGCACCCAGGCAGAGGAGAGAGGTCGCGTAACAGAGAATCTGGCTTCATGTCAGCACAGAATAAGTCTTCATGTCATAGCAGAGAATCAGGCTTCACGTCACCCACCACTGGAACAGGCCACTGTCACACATTTAGGCCCAGGCACCCAGGCAGAGGAGAGAGGTCCCGTAACAGAGAATCTGGCCTTATGTCAGCACAGAATCTGTCTTCATGTCATAGCAGAGAATCAGGCTTCACGTCACCCACCACTGGAACAGGCAACTGTCACATATTTAGGCCCAGGCACCCAGGCAGAGGAGAGAGGTCCCGTAACAGAGAATCTGGCCTTATGTCAGCACAGAATCTGTCTTCATGTCATAGCAGAGAATCAGGCTTCACGTCACCCACCACTGGAACAGGCCACTGTCACATATTTAGGCCCAGGCACCCAGGCAAAGGAGAGAGGTCCCGTAACAGAGAATCTGGCCTTATGTCAGCACAGAATCTGTCTTCATGTCATAGCAGAGAATCAGGCTTCACGTCACCCACCACTGGAACAGGCAACTGTCACATATTTAGGCCCAGGCACCCAGGCAGAGGAGAGAGGTCCCGTAACAGAGAATCTGGCCTTATGTCAGCACAGAATCTGTCTTCATGTCATAGCAGAGAATCAGGCTTCACGTCACCCACCACTGGAACAGGCCACTGTCACATATTTAGGCCCAGGCACCCAGGCAGAGGAGAGAGGTCCCGTAACAGAGAATCTGGCCTTATGTCAGCAGAGAATCTGTCTTCATGTCATAGCAGAGAATCAGGCTTCACGTCAACCACCACTGGAACAGGCCACTGTCACACATTTAGGCCCAGGCATCCAGGCAGAGGAGAGAGGTCCCGTAACAGAGAATCTGGCCTTATGTCAGCGCAGAATCAGTCTTCATGTCATAGCAGAGAATCAGGCTTCACGTCACCCACCACTGGAACAGGCCACTGTCACACAATTAGGCCCAGGCACCCAGGCAGAGGAGAGAGGTCCCGTAACATAGAATCTGGCCTTATGTCAGCACAGAATCTGTCTTCATGTCATAGCAGAGAATCAGGCTTTACGTCACCCACCACTGGAACAGGCCACTGTCACATATTTAGGCCCAGGCACCCAGGCAGAGGAGAGAGGTCCCGTAACAGAGAATCTGGCCTTATGTCAGCACAGAATCTGTCTTCATGTCATAGCAGAGAATCAGGCTTCACGTCACCCACCAATGGAACAGGCCACTGTCACACATTTAGGCCCAGGCACCCAGGCAGAGGAGAGAGGTCCCGTAACAGAGAATCTGGCCTTATGTCAGCAGAGAATCTGTCTTCATGTCATAGCAGAGAATCAGGCTTCACGTCAACCACCACTGGAACAGGCCACTGTCACACATTTAGGCCCAGGCATCCAGGCAGAGGAGAGAGGTCCCGTAACAGAGAATCTGGCCTTATGTCAGCGCAGAATCAGTCTTCATGTCATAGCAGAGAATCAGGCTTCACGTCACCCACCACTGGAACAGGCCACTGTCACACAATTAGGCCCAGGCACCCAGGCAGAGGAGAGAGGTCCCGTAACATAGAATCTGGCCTTATGTCAGCACAGAATCTGTCTTCATGTCATAGCAGAGAATCAGGCTTTACGTCACCCACCACTGGAACAGGCCACTGTCACATATTTAGGCCCAGGCACCCAGGCAGAGGAGAGAGGTCCCGTAACAGAGAATCTGGCCTTATGTCAGCACAGAATCTGTCTTCATGTCATAGCAGAGAATCAGGCTTCACGTCACCCACCACTGGAACAGGCCACTGTAACATATTTAGGCCCAAACACCCAGGCAGAGGAGAGAGGTCCCGTAACAGAGAATCTGGCCTTATGTCAGCGCAGAATCAGTCTTCATGTTATAGCAGAGAATCAGGCTTCACGTCACCCACCACTGGAACAGGCCACTGTCACATATTTAGGCCCAGGCACCCAGGCAGAGGAGAGAGGTCGCGTAACAGAGAATCTGGCTTCATGTCAGCACAGAATAAGTCTTCATGTCATAGCAGAGAATCAGGCTTCACGTCACCCACCACTGGAACAGGCCACTGTCACACATTTAGGCCCAGGCACCCAGGCAGAGGAGAGAGGTCCCGTAACAGAGAATCTGGCCTTATGTCAGCACAGAATCTGTCTTCATGTCATAGCAGAGAATCAGGCTTCACGTCACCCACCACTGGAACAGGCAACTGTCACATATTTAGGCCCAGGCACCCAGGCAGAGGAGAGAGGTCCCGTAACAGAGAATCTGGCCTTATGTCAGCACAGAATCTGTCTTCATGTCATAGCAGAGAATCAGGCTTCACGTCACCCACCACTGGAACAGGCCACTGTCACATATTTAGGCCCAGGCACCCAGGCAGAGGAGAGAGGTCCCGTAACAGAGAATCTGGCCTTATGTCAGCGCAGAATCAGTCTTCATGTTATAGCAGAGAATCAGGCTTCACGTCACCCACCAATGGAACAGGCCACTGTCACACATTTAGGCCCAGGCACCCAGGCAGAGGAGAGAGGTCCCGTAACAGAGAATCTGGCCTTATGTCAGCAGAGAATCTGTCTTCATGTCATAGCAGAGAATCAGGCTTCACGTCAACCACCACTGGAACAGGCCACTGTCACACATTTAGGCCCAGGCATCCAGGCAGAGGAGAGAGGTCCCGTAACAGAGAATCTGGCCTTATGTCAGCGCAGAATCAGTCTTCATGTCATAGCAGAGAATCAGGCTTCACGTCACCCACCACTGGAACAGGCCACTGTCACACAATTAGGCCCAGGCACCCAGGCAGAGGAGAGAGGTCCCGTAACATAGAATCTGGCCTTATGTCAGCACAGAATCTGTCTTCATGTCATAGCAGAGAATCAGGCTTTACGTCACCCACCACTGGAACAGGCCACTGTCACATATTTAGGCCCAGGCACCCAGGCAGAGGAGAGAGGTCCCGTAACAGAGAATCTGGCCTTATGTCAGCACAGAATCTGTCTTCATGTCATAGCAGAGAATCAGGCTTCACGTCACCCACCACTGGAACAGGCCACTGTCACATATTTAGGCCCAGGCACCCAGGCAGAGGAGAGAGGTCCCGTAACAGAGAATCTGGCCTTATGTCAGCGCAGAATCAGTCTTCATGTTATAGCAGAGAATCAGGCTTCACGTCACCCACCACTGGAACAGGCCACTGTCACATATTTAGGCCCAGGCACCCAGGCAGAGGAGAGAGGTCCCGTAACAGAGAATCTGGCCTTATGTCAGCGCAGAATCAGTCTTCATGTTATAGCAGAGAATCAGGCTTCACGTCACCCACCACTGGAACAGGCCACTGTCACACATTTAGGCCCAGGCACCCAGGCAGAGGAGAGAGGTCCCGTAACAGAGAATCTGGCCTTATGTCAGCAGAGAATCTGTCTTCATGTCATAGCAGAGAATCAGGCTTCACGTCAACCACCACTGGAACAGGCCACTGTCACACATTTAGGCCCAGGCATCCAGGCAGAGGAGAGGTCCCGTAACAGAGAATCTGGCCTTATGTCAGCGCAGAATCAGTCTTCATGTCATAGCAGAGAATCAGGCTTCACGTCACCCACCACTGGAACAGGCCACTGTCACACAATTAGGCCCAGGCACCCAGGCAGAGGAGAGAGGTCCCGTAACATAGAATCTGGCCTTATGTCAGCACAGAATCTGTCTTCATGTCATAGCAGAGAATCAGGCTTTACGTCACCCACCACTGGAACAGGCCACTGTCACATATTTAGGCCCAGGCACCCAGGCAGAGGAGAGAGGTCCCGTAACAGAGAATCTGGCCTTATGTCAGCACAGAATCTGTCTTCATGTCATAGCAGAGAATCAGGCTTCACGTCACCCACCACTGGAACAGGCCACTGTAACATATTTAGGCCCAAACACCCAGGCAGAGGAGAGAGGTCCCGTAACAGAGAATCTGGCCTTATGTCAGCGCAGAATCAGTCTTCATGTCATAGCAGAGAATCAGGCTTCACGTCACCCACCACTGGAACAGGCCACTGTCACACATTTAGGCCCCGGCACCCAGACAGAGGAGAGCGGTCCCGTAACAGAGAATCTGGCCTTATGTCAGCGCAGAATCTGTATTCATGTCATAGCAGAGAATCAGGCTTCACGTCACCCACCACTGGAACAGGCCACTGTCACACATTTAGGCCCAGGCACCCAGGCAGAGGAGAGAGGTCCCGTAACAGAGAATCTGGCCTGATGTCAGCGCAGAATCTGTCTTTATGTCATAGCAGAGAATCAGGCTTCACGTCACCCACCACTGGAACAGGCCACTGTCACACATTTAGGCCCAGGCACCCAGGCAGAGGAGAGAGGTCCCGTAACAGAGAATCTGGCCTGATGTCAGCACAGAATCTGTTTTCATGTCATAGCAGAGAATCAGGCTTCACGTCACCCACCACTGGAACAGGCCACTGTCACATATTTAGGCCCAGGCACCCAGGCAGAGGAGAGAGGTCGCGTAACAGAGAATCTGGCTTCATGTCAGCACAGAATAAGTCTTCATGTCATAGCAGAGAATCAGGCTTCACGTCACCCACCACTGGAACAGGCCACTGTCACACATTTAGGCCCAGGCACCCAGGCAGAGGAGAGAGGTCCCGTAACAGAGAATCTGGCCTTATGTCAGCACAGAATCTGTCTTCATGTCATAGCAGAGAATCAGGCTTCACGTCACCCACCACTGGAACAGGCAACTGTCACATATTTAGGCTCAGGCACCCAGGCAGAGGAGAGAGGTCCCGTAACAGAGAATCTGGCCTTATGTCAGCACAGAATCTGTCTTCATGTCATAGCAGAGAATCAGGCTTCACGTCACCCACCACTGGAACAGGCCACTGTCACATATTTAGGCCCAGGCACCCAGGCAAAGGAGAGAGGTCCCGTAACAGAGAATCTGGCCTTATGTCAGCACAGAATCTGTCTTCATGTCATAGCAGAGAATCAGGCTTCACGTCACCCACCACTGGAACAGGCCACTGTCACATATTTAGGCCCAGGCACCCAGGCAGAGGAGAGAGGTCCCGTAACAGAGAATCTGGCCTTATGTCAGCGCAGAATCAGTCTTCATGTTATAGCAGAGAATCAGGCTTCACGTCACCCACCAATGGAACAGGCCACTGTCACACATTTAGGCCCAGGCACCCAGGCAGAGGAGAGAGGTCCCGTAACAGAGAATCTGGCCTTATGTCAGCGCAGAATCAGTCTTCATGTCATAGCAGAGAATCAGGCTTCACGTCACCCACCACTGGAACAGGCCACTGTCACACAATTAGGCCCAGGCACCCAGGCAGAGGAGAGAGGTCCCGTAACATAGAATCTGGCCTTATGTCAGCACAGAATCTGTCTTCATGTCATAGCAGAGAATCAGGCTTTACGTCACCCACCACTGGAACAGGCCACTGTCACATATTTAGGCCCAGGCACCCAGGCAGAGGAGAGAGGTCCCGTAACAGAGAATCTGGCCTTATGTCAGCACAGAATCTGTCTTCATGTCATAGCAGAGAATCAGGCTTCACGTCACCCACCACTGGAACAGGCCACTGTAACATATTTAGGCCCAAACACCCAGGCAGAGGAGAGAGGTCCCGTAACAGAGAATCTGGCCTTATGTCAGCGCAGAATCAGTCTTCATGTCATAGCAGAGAATCAGGCTTCACGTCACCCACCACTGGAACAGGCCACTGTCACATATTTAGGCCCAGGCACCCAGGCAGAGGAGAGAGGTCCCGTAACAGAGAATCTGGCCTTATGTCAGCGCAGAATCTGTATTCATGTCATAGCAGAGAATCAGGCTTCACGTCACCCACCACTGGAACAGGCCACTGTCACACATTTAGGCCCAGGCACCCAGGCAGAGGAGAGAGGTCCCGTAACAGAGAATCTGGCCTTATGGCAGCACAGAATCTGTCTTCATGTCATAGCAGAGAATCAGGCTTCACGTCACCCACCACTGGAACAAGCCACTGTCACATATTTAGGCCCCGGCACCCAGACAGAGGAGAGAGGTCCCGTAACAGAGAATCTGGCCTTATGTCAGCGCAGAATCTGTATTCATGTCATAGCAGAGAATCAGGCTTCACGTCACCCACCACTGGAACAAGCCACTGTCAAATATTTAGGCCCCGGCACCCAGACAGAGGAGAGAGGTCCCGTAACAGAGAATCTGGCCTTATGTCAGCGCAGAATCTGTATTCATGTCATAGCAGAGAATCAGGCTTCACGTCACCCACCACTGGAACAGGCCACTGTCACATATTTAGGCCCAGGCACCCAGGCAGAGGAGAGCGGTCCCGTAACAGAGAATCTGGCCTTATGTCAGCGCAGAATCTGTCTTCATGTCATAGCAGAGAATCAGGCTTCACGTCACCCACCACTGGAACAGGCCACTGTCACATATTTAGGCCCAGGCACCCAGGCAGAGGAGAGAGGTCCCGTAACAGAGAATCTGGCCTTATGTCAGCGCAGAATCAGTCTTCATGTTATAGCAGAGAATCAGGCTTCACGTCACCCACCACTGGAACAGGCCACTGTCACATATTTAGGCCCAGGCACCCAGGCAGAGGAGAGAGGTCGCGTAACAGAGAATCTGGCTTCATGTCAGCACAGAATAAGTCTTCATGTCATAGCAGAGAATCAGGCTTCACGTCACCCACCACTGGAACAGGCCACTGTCACACATTTAGGCCCAGGCACCCAGGCAGAGGAGAGAGGTCCCGTAACAGAGAATCTGGCCTTATGTCAGCACAGAATCTGTCTTCATGTCATAGCAGAGAATCAGGCTTCACGTCACCCACCACTGGAACAGGCAACTGTCACATATTTAGGCCCAGGCACCCAGGCAGAGGAGAGAGGTCCCGTAACAGAGAATCTGGCCTTATGTCAGCACAGAATCTGTCTTCATGTCATAGCAGAGAATCAGGCTTCACGTCACCCACCACTGGAACAGGCCACTGTCACATATTTAGGCCCAGGCACCCAGGCAGAGGAGAGAGGTCCCGTAACAGAGAATCTGGCCTTATGTCAGCGCAGAATCAGTCTTCATGTTATAGCAGAGAATCAGGCTTCACGTCACCCACCAATGGAACAGGCCACTGTCACACATTTAGGCCCAGGCACCCAGGCAGAGGAGAGAGGTCCCGTAACAGAGAATCTGGCCTTATGTCAGCAGAGAATCTGTCTTCATGTCATAGCAGAGAATCAGGCTTCACGTCAACCACCACTGGAACAGGCCACTGTCACACATTTAGGCCCAGGCATCCAGGCAGAGGAGAGAGGTCCCGTAACAGAGAATCTGGCCTTATGTCAGCGCAGAATCAGTCTTCATGTCATAGCAGAGAATCAGGCTTCACGTCACCCACCACTGGAACAGGCCACTGTCACACAATTAGGCCCAGGCACCCAGGCAGAGGAGAGAGGTCCCGTAACATAGAATCTGGCCTTATGTCAGCACAGAATCTGTCTTCATGTCATAGCAGAGAATCAGGCTTTACGTCACCCACCACTGGAACAGGCCACTGTCACATATTTAGGCCCAGGCACCCAGGCAGAGGAGAGAGGTCCCGTAACAGAGAATCTGGCCTTATGTCAGCACAGAATCTGTCTTCATGTCATAGCAGAGAATCAGGCTTCACGTCACCCACCACTGGAACAGGCCACTGTAACATATTTAGGCCCAAACACCCAGGCAGAGGAGAGAGGTCCCGTAACAGAGAATCTGGCCTTATGTCAGCGCAGAATCAGTCTTCATGTCATAGCAGAGAATCAGGCTTCACGTCACCCACCACTGGAACAGGCCACTGTCACACATTTAGGCCCAGGCACCCAGGCAGAGGAGAGAGGTCCCGTAACAGAGAATCTGGCCTTATGTCAGCACAGAATCTGTCTTCATGTCATAGCAGAGAATCAGGCTTCACGTCACCCACCACTGGAACAGGCAACTGTCACATATTTAGGCCCAGGCACCCAGGCAGAGGAGAGAGGTCCCGTAACAGAGAATCTGGCCTTATGTCAGCACAGAATCTGTCTTCATGTCATAGCAGAGAATCAGGCTTCACGTCACCCACCACTGGAACAGGCCACTGTCACATATTTAGGCCCAGGCACCCAGGCAAAGGAGAGAGGTCCCGTAACAGAGAATCTGGCCTTATGTCAGCACAGAATCTGTCTTCATGTCATAGCAGAGAATCAGGCTTCACGTCACCCACCACTGGAACAGGCAACTGTCACATATTTAGGCCCAGGCACCCAGGCAGAGGAGAGAGGTCCCGTAACAGAGAATCTGGCCTTATGTCAGCACAGAATCTGTCTTCATGTCATAGCAGAGAATCAGGCTTCACGTCACCCACCACTGGAACAGGCCACTGTCACATATTTAGGCCCAGGCACCCAGGCAGAGGAGAGAGGTCCCGTAACAGAGAATCTGGCCTTATGTCAGCGCAGAATCAGTCTTCATGTTATAGCAGAGAATCAGGCTTCACGTCACCCACCAATGGAACAGGCCACTGTCACACATTTAGGCCCAGGCACCCAGGCAGAGGAGAGAGGTCCCGTAACAGAGAATCTGGCCTTATGTCAGCAGAGAATCTGTCTTCATGTCATAGCAGAGAATCAGGCTTCACGTCAACCACCACTGGAACAGGCCACTGTCACACATTTAGGCCCAGGCACCCAGGCAGAGGAGAGAGGTCCCGTAACAGAGAATCTGGCCTTATGTCAGCGCAGAATCAGTCTTCATGTCATAGCAGAGAATCAGGCTTCACGTCACCCACCACTGGAACAGGCCACTGTCACACAATTAGGCCCAGGCACCCAGGCAGAGGAGAGAGGTCCCGTAACATAGAATCTGGCCTTATGTCAGCACAGAATCTGTCTTCATGTCATAGCAGAGAATCAGGCTTTACGTCACCCACCACTGGAACAGGCCACTGTCACATATTTAGGCCCAGGCACCCAGGCAGAGGAGAGAGGTCCCGTAACAGAGAATCTGGCCTTATGTCAGCACAGAATCTGTCTTCATGTCATAGCAGAGAATCAGGCTTCACGTCACCCACCACTGGAACAGGCCACTGTCACATATTTAGGCCCAGGCACCCAGGCAGAGGAGAGAGGTCCCGTAACAGAGAATCTGGCCTTATGTCAGCGCAGAATCAGTCTTCATGTTATAGCAGAGAATCAGGCTTCACGTCACCCACCAATGGAACAGGCCACTGTCACACATTTAGGCCCAGGCACCCAGGCAGAGGAGAGAGGTCCCGTAACAGAGAATCTGGCCTTATGTCAGCAGAGAATCTGTCTTCATGTCATAGCAGAGAATCAGGCTTCACGTCAACCACCACTGGAACAGGCCACTGTCACACATTTAGGCCCAGGCATCCAGGCAGAGGAGAGAGGTCCCGTAACAGAGAATCTGGCCTTATGTCAGCGCAGAATCAGTCTTCATGTCATAGCAGAGAATCAGGCTTCACGTCACCCACCACTGGAACAGGCCACTGTCACACAATTAGGCCCAGGCACCCAGGCAGAGGAGAGAGGTCCCGTAACATAGAATCTGGCCTTATGTCAGCACAGAATCTGTCTTCATGTCATAGCAGAGAATCAGGCTTTACGTCACCCACCACTGGAACAGGCCACTGTCACATATTTAGGCCCAGGCACCCAGGCAGAGGAGAGAGGTCCCGTAACAGAGAATCTGGCCTTATGTCAGCACAGAATCTGTCTTCATGTCATAGCAGAGAATCAGGCTTCACGTCACCCACCACTGGAACAGGCCACTGTAACATATTTAGGCCCAAACACCCAGGCAGAGGAGAGAGGTCCCGTAACAGAGAATCTGGCCTTATGTCAGCGCAGAATCAGTCTTCATGTCATAGCAGAGAATCAGGCTTCACGTCACCCACCACTGGAACAGGCCACTGTCACATATTTAGGCCCAGGCACCCAGGCAGAGGAGAGAGGTCCCGTAACAGAGAATCTGGCCTTATGTCAGCGCAGAATCTGTATTCATGTCATAGCAGAGAATCAGGCTTCACGTCACCCACCACTGGAACAGGCCACTGTCACACATTTAGGCCCAGGCACCCAGGCAGAGGAGAGAGGTCCCGTAACAGAGAATCTGGCCTTATGTCAGCACAGAATCTGTCTTCATGTCATAGCAGAGAATCAGGCTTCACGTCACCCACCACTGGAACAAGCCACTGTCACATATTTAGGCCCCGGCACCCAGACAGAGGAGAGAGGTCCCGTAACAGAGAATCTGGCCTTATGTCAGCGCAGAATCTGTATTCATGTCATAGCAGAGAATCAGGCTTCACGTCACCCACCACTGGAACAAGCCACTGTCAAATATTTAGGCCCCGGCACCCAGACAGAGGAGAGAGGTCCCGTAACAGAGAATCTGGCCTTATGTCAGCGCAGAATCTGTATTCATGTCATAGCAGAGAATCAGGCTTCACGTCACCCACCACTGGAACAGGCCACTGTCACATATTTAGGCCCAGGCACCCAGGCAGAGGAGAGCGGTCCCGTAACAGAGAATCTGGCCTTATGTCAGCGCAGAATCTGTATTCATGTCATAGCAGAGAATCAGGCTTCACGTCACCCACCACTGGAACAAGCCACTGTCACATATTTAGGCCCAGGCACCCAGGCAGAGGAGAGCGGTCCCGTAACAGAGAATCTGGCCTTATGTCAGCGCAGAATCTGTATTCATGTCATAGCAGAGAATCAGGCTTCACGTCACCCACCACTGGAACAGGCCACTGTCACATATTTAGGCCCAGGCACCCAGGCAAAGGAGAGAGGTCCCGTAACAGAGAATCTGGCCTTATGTCAGCACAGAATCTGTCTTCATGTCATAGCAGAGAATCAGGCTTCACGTCACCCACCACTGGAACAGGCCACTGTCACATATTTAGGCCCAGGCACCCAGGCAGAGGAGAGAGGTCCCGTAACAGAGAATCTGGCCTTATGTCAGCGCAGAATCAGTCTTCATGTTATAGCAGAGAATCAGGCTTCACGTCACCCACCAATGGAACAGGCCACTGTCACACATTTAGGCCCAGGCACCCAGGCAGAGGAGAGAGGTCCCGTAACAGAGAATCTGGCCTTATGTCAGCAGAGAATCTGTCTTCATGTCATAGCAGAGAATCAGGCTTCACGTCAACCACCACTGGAACAGGCCACTGTCACACATTTAGGCCCAGGCATCCAGGCAGAGGAGAGGTCCCGTAACAGAGAATCTGGCCTTATGTCAGCGCAGAATCAGTCTTCATGTCATAGCAGAGAATCAGGCTTCACGTCACCCACCACTGGAACAGGCCACTGTCACACAATTAGGCCCAGGCACCCAGGCAGAGGAGAGAGGTCCCGTAACATAGAATCTGGCCTTATGTCAGCACAGAATCTGTCTTCATGTCATAGCAGAGAATCAGGCTTTACGTCACCCACCACTGGAACAGGCCACTGTCACATATTTAGGCCCAGGCACCCAGGCAGAGGAGAGAGGTCCCGTAACAGAGAATCTGGCCTTATGTCAGCACAGAATCTGTCTTCATGTCATAGCAGAGAATCAGGCTTCACGTCACCCACCACTGGAACAGGCCACTGTAACATATTTAGGCCCAAACACCCAGGCAGAGGAGAGAGGTCCCGTAACAGAGAATCTGGCCTTATGTCAGCGCAGAATCAGTCTTCATGTCATAGCAGAGAATCAGGCTTCACGTCACCCACCACTGGAACAGGCCACTGTCACACATTTAGGCCCCGGCACCCAGACAGAGGAGAGCGGTCCCGTAACAGAGAATCTGGCCTTATGTCAGCGCAGAATCTGTATTCATGTCATAGCAGAGAATCAGGCTTCACGTCACCCACCACTGGAACAGGCCACTGTCACACATTTAGGCCCAGGCACCCAGGCAGAGGAGAGAGGTCCCGTAACAGAGAATCTGGCCTGATGTCAGCGCAGAATCTGTCTTTATGTCATAGCAGAGAATCAGGCTTCACGTCACCCACCACTGGAACAGGCCACTGTCACACATTTAGGCCCAGGCACCCAGGCAGAGGAGAGAGGTCCCGTAACAGAGAATCTGGCCTGATGTCAGCACAGAATCTGTTTTCATGTCATAGCAGAGAATCAGGCTTCACGTCACCCACCACTGGAACAGGCCACTGTCACATATTTAGGCCCAGGCACCCAGGCAGAGGAGAGAGGTCGCGTAACAGAGAATCTGGCTTCATGTCAGCACAGAATAAGTCTTCATGTCATAGCAGAGAATCAGGCTTCACGTCACCCACCACTGGAACAGGCCACTGTCACACATTTAGGCCCAGGCACCCAGGCAGAGGAGAGAGGTCCCGTAACAGAGAATCTGGCCTTATGTCAGCACAGAATCTGTCTTCATGTCATAGCAGAGAATCAGGCTTCACGTCACCCACCACTGGAACAGGCAACTGTCACATATTTAGGCCCAGGCACCCAGGCAGAGGAGAGAGGTCCCGTAACAGAGAATCTGGCCTTATGTCAGCACAGAATCTGTCTTCATGTCATAGCAGAGAATCAGGCTTCACGTCACCCACCACTGGAACAGGCCACTGTCACATATTTAGGCCCAGGCACCCAGGCAAAGGAGAGAGGTCCCGTAACAGAGAATCTGGCCTTATGTCAGCACAGAATCTGTCTTCATGTCATAGCAGAGAATCAGGCTTCACGTCACCCACCACTGGAACAGGCCACTGTCACATATTTAGGCCCAGGCACCCAGGCAGAGGAGAGAGGTCCCGTAACAGAGAATCTGGCCTTATGTCAGCGCAGAATCAGTCTTCATGTTATAGCAGAGAATCAGGCTTCACGTCACCCACCAATGGAACAGGCCACTGTCACACATTTAGGCCCAGGCACCCAGGCAGAGGAGAGAGGTCCCGTAACAGAGAATCTGGCCTTATGTCAGCACAGAATCTGTCTTCATGTCATAGCAGAGAATCAGGCTTCACGTCAACCACCACTGGAACAGGCCACTGTCACACATTTAGGCCCAGGCATCCAGGCAGAGGAGAGAGGTCCCGTAACAGAGAATCTGGCCTTATGTCAGCGCAGAATCAGTCTTCATGTCATAGCAGAGAATCAGGCTTCACGTCACCCACCACTGGAACAGGCCACTGTCACACAATTAGGCCCAGGCACCCAGGCAGAGGAGAGAGGTCCCGTAACAGAGAATCTGGCCTCATGTCAGCACAGAATCTGTCTTCATGTCATAGCAGAGAATCAGGCTTTACGTCACCCACCACTGGAACAGGCCACTGTCACATATTTAGGCCCAGGCACCCAGGCAGAGGAGAGAGGTCCCGTAACAGAGAATCTGGCCTTATGTCAGCACAGAATCTGTCTTCATGTCATAGCAGAGAATCAGGCTTCACGTCACCCACCACTGGAACAGGCCACTGTAACATATTTAGGCCCAAACACCCAGGCAGAGGAGAGAGGTCCCGTAACAGAGAATCTGGCCTTATGTCAGCGCAGAATCAGTCTTCATGTCATAGCAGAGAATCAGGCTTCACGTCACCCACCACTGGAACAGGCCACTGTCACATATTTAGGCCCAGGCACCCAGGCAGAGGAGAGAGGTCCCGTAACAGAGAATCTGGCCTTATGTCAGCGCAGAATCTGTATTCATGTCATAGCAGAGAATCAGGCTTCACGTCACCCACCACTGGAACAGGCCACTGTCACACATTTAGGCCCAGGCACCCAGGCAGAGGAGAGAGGTCCCGTAACAGAGAATCTGGCCTTATGTCAGCACAGAATCTGTCTTCATGTCATAGCAGAGAATCAGGCTTCACGTCACCCACCACT
>NW_024400515.1:0-28489 GCF_905171765.1 Bufo bufo | reverse complement strand
ATTTGGATCAGAACTGAAGCAATTTTCCCATTGACAATTATAGGAAAATCATAAAAACTAGGCCCCACTTAAGCTCTTATAACTCAACAACTGATAGTCCAGAAAATCTGAAACGTGCAGGTGTTAGAGGGCTAAGTATATCCTTCAAGCTTTGTAAAGGGTTTGACTGTGTTGCCTTTGGGTTGTGAGATATTTGGATCAGAACTGAAGCAATTTTCCCATTGACAATTATAGGAAAATAATAAAAACTAGGCCCCACTTAAGCTCTTATAACTCAACAACTGATAGTCCGGAAAATCTGAAACTTGCAGGTGTTAGAGGGCTAGGTATATCCTTCAAGCTTTGTAAAGGGTTTGACTGGGTTGCCTTTGGGTTGTGAGATATTTGGATCAGAACTGAAGCAATTTTCCCATTGACAATTATAGGAAAATCATAAAAACTAGGCCCCTACTTAAGCTCTTATAACTCAACAACTAATAGTCCGGAAAATCTGAAACGTGCAGGTGTTAGAGGGCTAGGTATATCCTTCAAGCTTTGTAAAGGGTTTGACTAGGTTGCCTTTGGGTTGTGATATATTTGGATCAGAACTGAAGCAATTTTCCCATTGAAAATGATAGGAAAATCATAAAAACTAGGCCCCACTTAAGCTCTTATAACTCAACAACTGATAGTCCAGAAAATCTGAAACGTGCAGGTGTTAGAGGGCTAAGTATATCCTCCAAGCTTTGTAAAGGGTTTGACTGTGTTGCCTTTGGGTTGTGAGATATTTGGATCAGAACTGAAGCAATTTTCCCATTGACAATTATAGGAAAATAATAAAAACTAGGCCCCCGCTTTGGCTCTTATAACTCAACAACTGATAGTCCGGAAAATCTGAAACTTGCAGGTGTTAGAGGGCTAGGTATATCCTTCAAGCTTTGTAAAGGGTTTGACTGGGTTGCCTTTGGGTTGTGAGATATTTGGATCAGAACTGAAGCAATTTTCCCATTGACAATTATAGGAAAATCATAAAAACTAGGCCCCACTTAAGCTCTTATAACTCAACAACTGATAGTCCAGAAAATCTGAAACGTGCAGGTGTTAGAGGGCTAGGTATATCCCTCAAGCTTTGTAAAGGGTTTGACTGTGTTGCCTTTGGGTTGTGAGATATTTGGATCAGAACTGAAGCAATTTTCCCATTGACAATTATAGGAAAATAATAAAAACTAGGCCCCACTTAAGCTCTTATAACTCAACAACTGATAGTCCGGAAAATCTGAAACTTGCAGGTGTTAGAGGGCTAGGTATATCCTTCAAGCTTTGTAAAGGGTTTGACTGGGTTGCCTTTGGGTTGTGAGATATTTGGATCAGAACTGAAGCAATTTTCCCATTGACAATTATAGGAAAATCATAAAAACTAGGCCCCACTTAGGCTCTTATAACTCAACAACTGATAGTCCAGAAAATCTGAAACTTGCAGGTGTTAGAGGGCTAGGTATATCCTTCAAGCTTTGTAAAGGGTTTGACTGGGTTGCCTTTGGGTTGTGAGATATTTGGATCAAACTGAAGCAATTTTCCCATTGACAATTATAGGAAAATCATAAAAACTAGGCCCCTACTTAAGCTCTTATAACTCAACAACTAATAGTCCGGAAAATCTGAAACGTGCAGGTGTTAGAGGGCTAGGTATATCCTCAAGCTTTGTAAAGGGTTTGACTGGGTTGCCTTTGGGTTGTGATATATTTGGATCAGAACTGAAGCAATTTTCCCATTGACAATTATAGGAAAATCATAAAAACTAGGCCCCACTTAAGCTCTTATAACTCAACAACTGATAGTCCAGAAAATCTGAAACGTGCAGGTGTTAGAGGGCTAGGTATATCCTTCAAGCTTTGTAAAGGGTTTGACTAGGTTGCCTTTGGGTTGTGATATATTTGGATCAGAACTGAAGCAATTTTCCCATTGACAATTATAGGAAAATCATAAAAACTAGGCCCCACTTAAGCTCTTATAACTCAACAACTAATAGTCCGGAAAATCTGAAACGTGCAGGTGTTAGAGGGCTAGGTATATCCTCCAAGCTTTGTAAAGGGTTTGACTGTGTTGCCTTTGGGTTGTGAGATAGTTGGATCAGAACTGAAGCAATTTTCCCATTGACAATTATAGGAAAATAATAAAAACTAGGCCCCACTTTAGCTCTTATAACTCAACAACTGATAGTCTGGAAAATCTGAAACTTGCAGGTGTTAGAGGGCTAGGTATATCCTTCAAGCTTTGTAAAGGGTTTGACTGGGTTGCCTTTGGGTTGTGAGATATTTGGATCAGAACTGAAGCAATTTTCCCATTGACAATTATAGGAAAATCATAAAAACTAGGCCCCACTTAAGCTCTTATAACTCAACAACTGATAGTCCGGAAAATCTGAAACGTGCAGGTGTTAGAGGGCTAAGTATATCCTCCAAGCTTTGTAAAGGGTTTGACTGTGTTGCCTTTGGGATGTGAGATATTTGGATCAGAACTGAAGCAATTTTCCCATTGACAATTATAGGAAAATAATAAAAACTAGGCCCCACTTTAGCTCTTATAACTCAACAACAGATAGTCCAGAAAATCTGAAACTTGCAGGTGTTAGAGGGCTAGGTATATCCTTCAAGCTTTGTAAAGGGTTTGACTGGGTTGCCTTTGGGTTGTGAGATATTTGGATCAAAACTGAAGCAATTTTCCCATTGACAATTATAGGAAAATCATAAAAACTAGGCCCCTACTTAAGCTCTTATAACTCAACAACTAATAGTGCTTAAGTAGGCCCCTACTTAAGCTCTTATAACTCAACAGCTGATAGTCTGGAAAATCTGAAACTTGCAGGTGTTAGAGGGCTAGGTATATCCTTCAAGCTTTGAAAAGGGTTTGACTGGGTTGCCTTTGGGTTGTGAGATATTTGGATCAGAACTGAAGCAATTTTCCCATTGACAATTATAGGAAAATCATAAAAACTAGGCCCCACTTTAGCTCTTATAACTCAACAACTGATAGTCTGGAAAATCTGAAACTTGCAGGTGTTAGAGGGCTAGGTATATCCTCCAAGCTTTATAAAGGGTTTGCCTGGGTTGCCTTTGGGTTGTGAGATATTTGGATCAAAACTGAAGCAATTTTCCCTTTGACAATTATAGGAAAATCATAAAAACTAGGCCCCTACCTTAAGCTCTTATAACTCAACAACTAATAGTCCGGGAAATCTGAAACGTGCAGGTGTTAGAGGGCTAGGTATATCCTTCAAGCTTTGTAAAGGGTTTGACTAGGTTGCCTTTGGGTTGTGATATATTTGGATCAGAACTGAAGCAATTTTCCCATTGACAATTATAGGAAAATCATAAAAACTAGGCCCCTACTTAAGCTCTTATAACTCAACAACTAATAGTCCTGAAAATCTGAAACGTGCAGGTGTTAGAGGGCTAGGTATATCCTTCAAGCTTTGTAAAGGGTTTGACTAGGTTGCCTTTGGGTTGTGATATATTTGGATCAGAACTGAAACAATTTTCCCATTGACAATTATAGGAAAATCATAAAAACTAGGCCCCACTTAAGCTCTTATAACTCAACAACTAATAGTCCGGAAAATCTGAAACGTGCAGGTGTTAGAGGGCTAGGTATATCCTTCAAGCTTTGTAAAGGGTTTGACTAGGTTGCCTTTGGGTTTTAATATATTTGGATCAGAACTGAAGCAATTTTCCTATTGAAAATGATAGGAAAATCATAAAAACTAGGCCCCACTTAAGCTCTTATAACTCAACAACTGATAGTCCAGAAAATCTGAAACGTGCAGGTGTTAGAGGGCTAGGTATATCCTTCAAGCTTTGTAAAGGGTTTGACTGGGTTGCCTTTGGGTTGTGAGATATTTGGATCAGAACTGAAGCAATTTTCCCATTGACAATTATAGGAAAATAAAAAAAACTAGGCCCCTACTTAATCTCTTATAACTCAACAACTGATAGTCCAGAAAATCTGAAACTTGCAGGTATTAGAGGGCTAGGTATATCCTTCAAGCTTTGTAAAGGGTTTGACTGTGTTGCCTTTGGGTTGTGAGATATTTGGATCAGAACTGAAGCAATTTTCCCATTGACAATTATAGGAAAATCATAAAAACTAGGCCCCTACTTAAGCTCTTATAACTCAACAACTAATAGTCCGGAAAATCTGAAACGTGCAGGTGTTAGAGGGCTAGGTATATCCTTCAAGCTTTGTAAAGGGTTTGACTAGGTTGCCTTTGGGTTTTAATATATTTGGATCAGAACTGAAGCAATTTTCCTATTGAAAATGATTGGAAAATCATAAAAACTAGGCCCCACTTAAGCTCTTATAACTCAACAACTGATAGTCCAGAAAATCTGAAACGTGCAGGTGTTAGAGGGCTAAGTATATCCTCCAAGCATTGTAAAGGGTTTGACTGTGTTGCCTTTGGGTTGTGAGATATTTGGATCAGAACTGAAGCAATTTTCCCATTGACAATTATAGGAAAATAATAAAAACTAGGCCCCACTTTAGCTCTTATAACTCAACAACTGATAGTCTGGAAAATCTGAAACTTGCAGGTGTTAGAGGGCTAGGTATATCCTTCAAGCTTTGTAAAGGGTTTGACTGGGTTGCCTTTGGGTTGTGAGATATTTGGATCAGAATTGAAGCAATTTTCCCATTGACAATTATAGGAAAATCATAAAAACTAGGCCCCACTTAAGCTCTTACAACTCAACAACTGATAGCCCGGAAAATCTGAAACGTGCAGGTGTTAGAGGGCTAAGTATATCCTCCAAGCTTTGTAAAGGGTTTGACTGTGTTGCCTTTAGGATGTGAGATATTTGGATCAGAACTGAAGCAATTTTCCCATTGACAATTATAGGAAAATAATAAAAACTAGGCCCCACTTTAGCTCTTATAACTCAACAACAGATAGTCCAGAAAATCTGAAACTTGCAGGTGTTAGAGGGCTAGGTATATCCTTCAAGCTTTGTAAAGGGTTTGCCTGGGTTGCCTTTGGGTTGTGAGATATTTGGATCAAAACTGAAGCAATTTTCCCATTGACAATTATAGGAAAATCATAAAAACTAGGCCCCTACTTAAGCTCTGATAACTCAACAACTAATAGTGCTTAAGTAGGCCCCTACTTAAGCTCTTATAACTCAACAGCTGATAGTCTGGAAAATCTGAAACTTGCAGGTGTTAGAGGGCTAGGTATATCCTTCAAGCTTTGTAAAGGGTTTGACTGGGTTGCCTTTGGGTTGTGAGATATTTGGATCAGAACTGAAGCAATTTTCCCATTGACAATAATAGGAAAATCATAAAAACTAGGCCCCTACTTAAGCTCTTATAACTCAACAACTAATAGTCCGGAAAATCTGAAACGTGCAGGTGTTAGAGGGCTAGGTATATCCTTCAAGCTTTGTAAAGGGTTTGACTAGGTTGCCTTTGGGTTGTGATATATTTGGATCATAACTGAAGCAATTTTCCCATTGACAATTATAGGAAAATCATAAAAACTAGGCCCAACTTAAGCTCTGATAACTCAACAGCTGATAGTCTGGAAAATCTGAAACTTGCAGGTGTTAGAGGGCTAGGTATATCCTCAAGCTTTGTAAAGGGTTTGACTGGGTTGCCTTTGGGTTGTGAGATATTTGGATCAGAACTGAAGCAATTTTCCCATTGACAATTATAGGAAAATCATAAAAACTAGGCCCCCACTTAAGCTCTTATAACTCAACAACTAATAGTCCGGAAAATCTGAAACGTGCAGGTGTTAGAGGGCTAGGTATATCCTTCAAGCTTTGTAAAGGGTTTGACTAGGTTGCCTTTGGGTTTTAATATATTTGGATCAGAACTGAAGCAATTTTCCTATTGACAATTATAGGAAAATAATAAAAACTAGGCCCCCACTTAAGCTCTTATAACTCAACAACAGATAGTCCGGAAAATCTGAAACTTGCAGGTGTTAGAGGGCTAAGTATATCCTCCAAGCTTTGTAAAGAGTTTGACTGTGTTGCCTTTGGGTTGTGAGATATTTGGATCAGAACTGAAGCAATTTTCCCATTGACAATTATAGGAAAATAAAAAAAACTAGGCCCCACTTTGGCTCTTATAACTCAACAACTGATAGTCCAGAAAATCTGAAACTTGCAGGTGTTAGAGGGCTAGGTATATCCTTCAAGCTTTGTAAAGGGTTTGCCTGGGTTGCCTTTGGGTTGTGATATATTTGGATCAGAACTGAAGCAATTTTCCTATTGAAAATGTTAGGAAAATCATAAAAACTAGGCCCCACTTAAGCTCTTATAACTCAACAACTGATAGCCCGGAAAATCTGAAACGTGCAGGTGTTAGAGGGCTAAGTATATCCTCCAAGCTTTGTAAAGGGTTTGACTGTGTTGCCTTTAGGATGTGAGATATTTGGATCAGAACTGAAGCAATTTTCCCATAGACAATTATAGGAAAATAATAAAAACTAGGCCCCACTTTAGCTCTTATAACTCAACAACAGATAGTCCAGAAAATCTGAAACTTGCAGGTGTTAGAGGGCTAGGTATATCCTTCAAGCTTTGTAAAGGGTTTGCCTGGGTTGCCTTTGGGTTGTGAGATATTTGGATCAAAACTGAAGCAATTTTCCCATTGACAATTATAGGAAAATCATAAAAACTAGGCCCCTACTTAAGCTCTTATAACTCAACAACTAATAGTGCTTAAGTAGGCCCCTACTTAAGCTCTTTTAACTCAACAGCTGATAGTCTGGAAAATCTGAAACTTGCAGGTGTTAGAGGGCTAGGTATATCCTTCAAGCTTTGTAAAGGGTTTGACTGGGTTGCCTTTGGGTTGTGAGATATTTGGATCAGAACTGAAGCAATTTTCCCATTGACAATAATAGGAAAATCATAAAAACTAGGCCCCTACTTAAGCTCTTATAACTCAACAACTGATAGTCCAGAAAATCTGAAACGTGCAGGTGTTAGAGGGCTAAGTATATCCTCCAAGCTTTGTAAAGGGTTTGACTGTGTTGCCTTTGGGTTGTGAAATATTTGGATCAGAACTGAAGCAATTTTCCCATTGACAATTATAGGAAAATAAAAAAACTAGGCCCCACTTTGGCTCTTATAACTCAACAACTGATAGTCCAGAAAATCTGAAACTTGCAGGTGTTAGAGGGCTAGGTATATCCTTCAAGCTTTGTAAAGGGTTTGACTGGGTTGCCTTTGGGTTGTGAGATATTTGGATCAGAACTGAAGCAATTTTCCCATTGAAAATTATAGGAAAATCATAAAAACTAGGCCCCACTTAAGCTCTTATAACTCAACAACTAATAGTCCGGAAAATCTGAAACGTGCAGGTGTTAGAGGGCTAGGTATATCCTTCAAGCTTTGTAAAGGGTTTGACTAGGTTGCCTTTGGGTTGTGATATATTTGGATCATAACTGAAGCAATTTTCCCATTGACAATTATAGGAAAATCATAAAAACTAGGCCCAACTTAAGCTCTTATAACTCAACAGCTGATAGTCTGGAAAATCTGAAACTTGCAGGTGTTAGAGGGCTAGGTATATCCTTCAAGCTTTGTAAAGGGTTTGACTAGGTTGCCTTTGGGTTGTGATATATTTGGATCAGAACTGAAGCAATTTTCCTATTGACAATTATAGGAAAATAATAAAAACTAGGCCCCACTTAAGCTCTTATAACTCAACAACTGATAGTCCGGAAAATCTGAAACGTGCAGGTGTTAGAGGGCTAGGTATATCCTTCAAGCTTTGTAAAGGGTTTGACTGTGTTGCCTTTGGGTTGTGAGATATTTGGATCAGAACTGAAGCAATTTTCCCATTGACAATTATAGGAAAATCATAAAAACTAGGCCCCACTTAAGCTCTTATAACTCAACAACTGATAGTCCGGAAAATCTGAAACGTGCAGGTGTTAGAGGGCTAGGTATATCCTTCAAGCTTTGTAAAGGGTTTGACTGGTTGCCTTTGGGTTGTGAGATATTTGGATCAGAACTGAAGCAATTTTCCCATTGACAATTATAGGAAAATCATAAAAACTAGGCCCCTACTTAAGCTCTTATAACTCAACAACTATAGTCCGGAAAATCTGAAACGTGCAGGTGTTAGAGGGCTAGGTATATCCTTCAAGCTTTGTAAAGGGTTTGACTAGGTTGCCTTTGGGTTGTGAGATATTTGGATCAGAACTGAAGCAATTTTCCCATTGACAATTATAGGAAAATCATAAAAACTAGGCCCCTACTTAAGCTCTTATAACTCAACAACTGATAGTCCAGAAAATCTGAAACGTGCAGGTGTTAGAGGGCTAAGTATATCCTCCAAGCTTTGTAAAGGGTTTGACTGTGTTGCCTTTGGGTTGTGAGATATTTGGATCAGAACTGAAGCAATTTTCCCATTGACAATTATAGGAAAATAATAAAAACTAGGCCCCACTTTAGCTCTTATAACTCAACAACTGATAGTCCAGAAAATCTGAAACGTGCAGGTGTTAGAGGGCTAGGTATATCCTTCAAGCTTTGTAAAGGGTTTGACTAGGTTGCCTTTGGGTTGTGATATATTTGGATCAGAACTGAAATCAATTTTCCCATTGACAATTATAGGAAAATCATAAAAACTAGGCCCCACTTAAGCTCTTATAACTCAACAACTAATAGTCCGGAAAATCTGAAACGTGCAGGTGTTAGAGGGCTAGGTATATCCTCCAAGCTTTGTAAAGGGTTTGACTGTGTTGCCTTTGGGTTGTGAGATATTTGGATCAGAACTGAAGCAATTTTCCCATTGACAATTATAGGAAAATAATAAAAACTAGGCCCCACTTTAGCTCTTATAACTCAACAACTGATAGTCTGGAAAATCTGAAACTTGCAGGTGTTAGAGGGCTAGGTATATCCTTCAAGCTTTGTAAAGGGTTTGACTGGGTTGCCTTTGGGTTGTGAGATATTTGGATCAGAATTGAAGCAATTTTCCCATTGACAATTATAGGAAAATCATAAAAACTAGGCCCCACTTAAGCTCTTATAACTCAACAACTGATAGTCCGGAAAATCTGAAACGTGCAGGTGTTAGAGGGCTAAGTATATCCTCCAAGCTTTGTAAAGGGTTTGACTGTGTTGCCTTTGGGATGTGAGATATTTGGATCAGAACTGAAGCAATTTTCCCATTGACAATTATAGGAAAATAATAAAAACTAGGCCCCACTTTAGCTCTTATAACTCAACAACTGATAGTCCAGAAAATCTGAAACTTGCAGGTGTTAGAGGGCTAGGTATATCCTTCAAGCTTTGTAAAGGGTTTGACTGGGTTGCCTTTGGGTTGTGAGATATTTGGATCAGAACTGAAGCAATTTTCCCATTGACAATTATAGGAAAATCATAAAAACTAGGCCCCACTTAAGCTCTTATAACTCAACAACTAATAGTCCGGAAAATCTGAAACGTGCAGGTGTTAGAGGGCTAGGTATATCCTTCAAGCTTTGTAAAGGGTTTGACTAGGTTGCCTTTGGGTTGTGATATATTTGGATCAGAACTGAAGCAATTTTCCCATTGACAATTATAGGAAAATCATAAAAACTAGGCCCCACTTAAGCTCTTATAACTCAACAACTGATAGTCTGGAAAATCTGAAACTTGCAGGTGTTAGAGGGCTAGGTATATCCTTCAAGCTTTGTAAAGGGTTTGACTAGGTTGCCTTTGGGTTGTGATATATTTGGATCAGAACTGAAGCAATTTTCCTATTGACAATTATAGGAAAATAATAAAAACTAGGCCCCACTTAAGCTCTTATAACTCAACAACAGATAGTCCGGAAAATCTGAAACTTGCAGGTGTTAGAGGGCTAGGTATATCCTCCAAGCTTTGTAAAGGGTTTGACTGTGTTGCCTTTGGGTTGTGAGATATTTGGATCAGAACTGAAGCAATTTTCCCATTGACAATTATAGGAAAATCATAAAAACTAGGCCCCTACTTAAGCTCTTATAACTCAACAACTAATAGTCAGGAAAATCTGAAACGTGCAGGTGTTAGAGGGCTAGTTATATCCTTCAAGCTTTGTAAAGGGTTTGACTAGGTTGCCTTTGGGTTGTGATATATTTGGATCAGAACTGAAGCAATTTTCCCATTGACAATTATAGGAAAATCATAAAAACTAGGCCCCACTTAAGCTCTTATAACTCAACAACTAATAGTCCGGAAAATCTGAAACGTGCAGGTGTTAGAGGGCTAGGTATATCCTTCAAGCTTTGTAAAGGGTTTGACTAGGTTGCCTTTGGGTTTTAATATATTTGGATCAGAACTGAAGCAATTTTCCTATTGAAAATGATAGGAAAATCATAAAAACTAGGCCCCACTTAAGCTCTTATAACTCAACAACTGATAGTCCAGAAAATCTGAAACGTGCAGGTGTTAGAGGGCTAAGTATATCCTCCAAGCTTTGTAAAGGGTTTGACTGTGTTGCCTTTGGGTTGTGAGATATTTGGATCAGAACTGAAGCAATTTTCCCATTGACAATTATAGGAAAATAATAAAAACTAGGCCCCACTTTAGCTCTTATAACTCAACAACTGATAGTCCAGAAAATCTGAAACGTGCAGGTGTTAGAGGGCTAGGTATATCCTTCAAGCTTTGTAAAGGGTTTGACTAGGTTGCCTTTGGGTTGTGATATATTTGGATCAGAACTGAAGCAATTTTCCCATTGACAATTATAGGAAAATCATAAAAACTAGGCCCCACTTAAGCTCTTATAACTCAACAACTAATAGTCCAGAAAATCTGAAACGTGCAGGTGTTAGAGGGCTAGGTATATCCTCCAAGCTTTGTAAAGGGTTTGACTGTGTTGCCTTTGGGTTGTGAGATATTTGGATCAGAACTGAAGCAATTTTCCCATTGACAATTATAGGAAAATCATAAAAACTAGGCCCCACTTTAGCTCTTATAACTCAACAACTGATAGTCTGGAAAATCTGAAACTTGCAGGTGTTAGAGGGCTAAGTATATCCTCCAAGCTTTGTAAAGGGTTTGACTGTGTTGCCTTTAGGATGTGAGATATTTGGATCAGAACTGAAGCAATTTTCCCATTGACAATTATAGGAAAATAATAAAAACTAGGCCCCACTTTAGCTCTTATAACTCAACAACAGATAGTCCAGAAAATCTGAAACTTGCAGGTGTTAGAGGGCTAGGTATATCCTTCAAGCTTTGTAAAGGGTTTGCCTGGGTTGCCTTTGGGTTGTGAGATATTTGGATCAAAACTGAAGCAATTTTCCCATTGACAATTATAGGAAAATCATAAAAACTAGGCCCCTACTTAAGCTCTTATAACTCAACAACTAATAGTGCTTAAGTAGGCCCCTACTTAAGCTCTTATAACTCAACAGCTGATAGTCTGGAAAATCTGAAACTTGCAGGTGTTAGAGGGCTAGGTATATCCTTCAAGCTTTGTAAAGGGTTTGACTGGGTTGCCTTTGGGTTGTGAGATATTTGGATCAGAACTGAAGCAATTTTCCCATTGACAATAATAGGAAAATCATAAAAACTAGGCCCCTACTTAAGCTCTTATAACTCAACAACTGATAGTCCAGAAAATCTGAAACGTGCAGGTGTTAGAGGGCTAAGTATATCCTCCAAGCTTTGTAAAGGGTTTGACTGTGTTGCCTTTGGGTTGTGAGATATTTGGATCAGAACTGAAGCAATTTTCCCATTGACAATTATAGGAAAATAAAAAAAACTAGGCCCCACTTTGGCTCTTATAACTCAACAACTGATAGTCCAGAAAATCTGAAACTTGCAGGTGTTAGAGGGCTAGGTATATCCTTCAAGCTTTGTAAAGGGTTTGACTGGGTTGCCTTTGGGTTGTGAGATATTTGGATCAGAACTGAAGCAATTTTCCCATTGAAAATATTAGGAAAATCATAAAAACTAGGCCCCACTTAAGCTCTTATAACTCAACAACTAATACTCCGGAAAATCTGAAACGTGCAGGTGTTAGAGGGCTAGGTATATCCTTCAAGCTTTGTAAAGGGTTTGACTAGGTTGCCTTTGGGTTGTGATATATTTGGATCATAACTGAAGCAATTTTCCCATTGACAATTATAGGAAAATCATAAAAACTAGGCCCAACTTAAGCTCTGATAACTCAACAGCTGATAGTCTGGAAAATCTGAAACTTGCAGGTGTTAGAGGGCTAGGTATATCCCTCAAGCTTTGTAAAGGGTTTGACTGGGTTGCCTTTGGGTTGTGAGATATTTGGATCAGAACTGAAGCAATTTTCCCATTGACAATTATAGGAAAATCATAAAAACTAGGCCCCCACTTAAGCTCTTATAACTCAACAACTAATAGTCCGGAAAATCTGAAACGTGCAGGTGTTAGAGGGCTAGGTATATCCTTCAAGCTTTGTAAAGGGTTTGACTAGGTTGCATTTGGGTTTTAAGATATTTGGATCAGAACTGAAGCAATTTTCCTATTGACAATTATAGGAAAATAATAAAAACTAGGCCCCCACTTAAGCTCTTATAACTCAACAACAGATAGTCCGGAAAATCTGAAACATGCAGGTGTTAGAGGGCTAAGTATATCCTCCAAGCTTTGTAAAGGGTTTGACTGTGTTGCCTTTGGGTTGTGAGATATTTGGATCAGAACTGAAGCAATTTTCCCATTGACAATTATAGGAAAATAAAAAAAACTAGGCCCCACTTTGGCTCTTATAACTCAACAACTGATAGTCCAGAAAATCTGAAACTTGCAGGTGTTAGAGGGCTAGGTATATCCTTCAAGCTTTGTAAAGGGTTTGACTAGGTTGCCTTTGGGTTGTGAGATATTTGGATCAGAACTGAAGCAATTTTCCTATTGACAATGATAGGAAAATCATAAAAACTAGGCCCAACTTAAGCTCTGATAACTCAACAGCTGATAGTCTGGAAAATCTGAAACTTGCAGGTGTTAGAGGGCTAGGTATATCCCTCAAGCTTTGTAAAGGGTTTGCCTGGGTTGCCTTTGGGTTGTGAGATATTTGGATCAGAACTGAAGCAATTTTCCCATTGACAATTATAGGAAAATCATAAAAACTAGGCCCCACTTAAGCTCTTATAACTCAACAGATAGTCCGGAAAATCTGAAACGTGCAGGTGTTAGAGGGCTAGGTATATCCTTCAAGCTTTGTAAAGGGTTTGACTAGGTTGCCTTTGGGTTGTGATATATTTGGATCAGAACTGAAATCAATTTTCCCATTAACAATTATAGGAAAATCATAAAAACTAGGCCCCACTTAAGCTCTTATAACTCAACAACTAATAGTCCGGAAAATCTGAAACGTGCAGGTGTTAGAGGGCTAGGTATATCCTTCAAGCTTTGTAAAGGGTTTGACTGGGTTGCCTTTGGGTTGTGAGATATTTGGATCAAAACTGAAGCAATTTTCCCATTGACAATTATAGGAAAATCATAAAAACTAGGCCCCTACTTAAGCTCTTATAACTCAACAACTAATAGTGCTGAAAGAGGACCTTTCACCGATTATGACAATGTGAACTAAGCATACAGACATGGAGAGCGGCGCCCGGGGATCTCACTGCACTTACTATTATCCCTGGGCCCCGCTCCGTTCTTCCGTTATGCCCTCCGGTATCTTCGCTCAGTAAGTTATAGTAGGCAGAGATTTCAGTCTCTAAGTTATGGTAGGCGGAGTCAGCCCTTGTTCTACTGTAGCGCTGGCCAATCGCAGCGCAGAGCTCACAGCCTGGGAGGTTCTTTTCTCCCAGGCTGTGAGCTCTGCAATGCAATTGGCCAGCGCTACAGCAGAACAAGGGCAGACTCCGCCTACCATAACTTTGGGGCCGAAGATACCGGAGGGCATAGCGGGAGAACGGAGCGGTGCCCGGGGATAATAGTAAGTGCAGTGAGATCCCCGGGCGCCGCTCTCCATGTCTGTATACTTAGTTCACATTGTCATAAACGGTGAAAGGTCCTCTTTAAGTAGGCCCCTACTTAAGCTCTTATAACTCAACAGCTGATAGTCTGGAAAATCTGAAACTTGCAGGTGTTAGAGGGCTAGGTATATCCTTCAAGCTTTGTAAAGGGTTTGACTGGGTTGCCTTTGGGTTGTGAGATATTTGGATCAGAACTGAAGCAATTTTCCCATTGACAATTATAGGAAAATCATAAAAACTAGGCCCCACTTAAGCTCTTATAACTCAACAACTGATAGTCCAGAAAATCTGAAACGTGCAGGTGTTAGAGGGCTAAGTATATCCTCCAAGCTTTGTAAAGGGTTTGACTGTGTTGCCTTTGGGTTGTGAGATATTTGGATCAGAACTGAAGCAATTTTCCCATTGACAATTATAGGAAAATAAAAAAAACTAGGCCCCACTTTGGCTCTTATAACTCAACAACTGATAGTCCAGAAAATCTGAAACTTGCAGGTGTTAGAGGGCTAGGTATATCCTTCAAGCTTTGTAAAGGGTTTGACTGGGTTGCCTTTGGGTTGTGAGATATTTGGATCAGAACTGAAGCAATTTTCCCATTGACAATTATAGGAAAATCATAAAAACTAGGCCCCTACTTAAGCTCTTATAACTCAACAACTAATAGTCCTGAAAATCTGAAACGTGCAGGTGTTAGAGGGCTAGGTATATCCTTCAAGCTTTGTAAAGGGTTTGACTAGGTTGCCTTTGGGTTGTGATATATTTGGATCAGAACTGAAGCAATTTTCCCATTGACAATTATAGGAAAATAATAAAAACTAGGCCCCACTTTAGCTCTTATAACTCAACAACTGATAGTCCAGAAAATCTGAAACGTGCAGGTGTTAGAGGGCTAGGTATATCCTTCAAGCTTTGTAAAGGGTTTGACTGGGTTGCCTTTGGGTTGTGAGATATTTGGATCAGAACTGAAGCAATTTTCCCATTGACAATTATAGGAAAATCATAAAAACTAGGCCCCACTTAAGCTCTTATAACTCAACAACTAATAGTCCGGAAAATCTGAAACGTGCAGGTGTTAGAGGGCTAGGTATATCCTTCAAGCTTTGTAAAGGGTTTGACTAGGTTGCCTTTGGGTTGTGATATATTTGGATCAGAACTGAAGCAATTTTCCCATTGACAATTATAGGAAAATCATAAAAACTAGGCCCCTACTTAAGCTCTTATAACTCAACAACTAATAGTCCGGAAAATCTGAAACGTGCAGGTGTTAGAGGGCTAGGTATATCCTTCAAGCTTTGTAAAGGGTTTGACTAGGTTGCCTTTGGGTTGTGATATATTTGGATCAGAACTGAAGCAATTTTCCCATTGACAATTATAGGAAAATCATAAAAACTAGGCCCCACTTAAGCTCTTATAACTCAACAACTGATAGTCTGGAAAATCTGAAACTTGCAGGTGTTAGAGGGCTAGGTATATCCTCAAGCTTTGTAAAGGGTTTGACTGGGTTGCCTTTGGGTTGTGAGATATTTGGATCAGAACTGAAGCAATTTTCCCATTGACAATTATAGGAAAATCATAAAAACTAGGCCCCACTTAAGCTCTTATAACTCAACAACTGATAGTCTGGAAAATCTGAAACTTGCAGGTGTTAGAGGGCTAGGTATATCCTTCAAGCTTTGTAAAGGGTTTGACTGGGTTGCCTTTGGGTTGTGAGATATTTGGATCAGAACTGAAGCAATTTTCCCATTGACAATTATAGGAAAATCATAAAAACTAGGCCCCACTTAAGCTCTTATAACTCAACAACAGATAGTCCAGAAAATCTGAAACTTGCAGGTGTTAGAGGGCTAGGTATATCCTTCAAGCTTTGTAAAGGGTTTGCCTGGGTTGCCTTTGGGTTGTGAGATATTTGGATCAAAACTGAAGCAATTTTCCCATTGACAATTATAGGAAAATCATAAAAACTAGGCCCCTACTTAAGCTCTTATAACTCAACAACTAATAGTCCGGGAAATCTGAAACGTGCAGGTGTTAGAGGGCTAGGTATATCCTTCAAGCTTTGTAAAGGGTTTGACTAGGTTGCCTTTGGGTTGTGATATATTTGGATCAGAACTGAAGCAATTTTCCCATTGACAATTATAGGAAAATCATAAAAACTAGGCCCCTACTTAAGCTCTTATAACTCAACAACTAATAGTCCGGAAAATCTGAAACGTGCAGGTGTTAGAGGGCTAGTTATATCCTTCAAGCTTTGTAAAGGGTTTGACTAGGTTGCCTTTGGGTTGTGATATATTTGGATCAGAACTGAAACAATTTTCCCATTGACAATTATAGGAAAATCATAAAAACTAGGCCCCACTTAAGCTCTTATAACTCAACAACTAATAGTCCGGAAAATCTGAAACGTGCAGGTGTTAGAGGGCTAGGTATATCCTTCAAGCTTTGTAAAGGGTTTGACTAGGTTGCCTTTGGGTTGTGATATATTTGGATCAGAACTGAAGCAATTTTCCTATTGAAAATGATAGGAAAATCATAAAAACTAGGCCCCACTTAAGCTCTTATAACTCAACAACTGATAGTCCAGAAAATCTGAAACGTGCAGGTGTTAGAGGGCTAAGTATATCCTCAAGCTTTGTAAAGGGTTTGACTGTGTTGCCTTTGGGTTGTGAGATATTTGGATCAGAACTGAAGCAATTTTCCCATTGACAATTATAGGAAAATAATAAAAACTAGGCCCCTACTTAAGCTCTTATAACTCAACAACTGATAGTCCGGAAAATCTGAAACGTGCAGGTGTTAGAGGGCTAGGTATATCCTTCAAGCTTTGTAAAGGGTTTGACTTGGTTGCCTTTGGGTTGTGAGATATTTGGATCAGAACTGAAGCAATTTTCCCATTGACAATTATAGGAAAATCATAAAAACTAGGCCCCACTTAAGCTCTTATAACTCAACAACTGATAGTCCAGAAAATCTGAAACGTGCAGGTGTTAGAGGGCTAGGTATATCCTCAAGCTTTGTAAAGGGTTTGACTAGGTTGCCTTTGGGTTGTGAGATATTTGGATCAGAACTGAAGCAATTTTCCCATTGACAATTATAGGAAAATCATAAAAACTAGGCCCCACTTAAGCTCTTATAACTCAACAACTGATAGTCCGGAAAATCTGAAACGTGCAGGTGTTAGAGGGCTAGGTATATCCTTCAAGCTTTGTAAAGGGTTTGACTTGGTTGCCTTTGGGTTGTGAGATATTTGGATCAGAACTGAAGCAATTTTCCCATTGACAATTATAGGAAAATCATAAAAACTAGGCCCCACTTAAGCTCTTATAACTCAACAACTGATAGTCCAGAAAATCTGAAACGTGCAGGTGTTAGAGGGCTAGGTATATCCTCCAAGCTTTGTAAAGGGTTTGACTGTGTTGCCTTTGGGTTGTGAGATATTTGGATCAGAACTGAAGCAATTTTCCCATTGACAATTATAGGAAAATAATAAAAACTAGGCCCCACTTTAGCTCTTATAACTCAACAACTGATAGTCCAGAATATCTGAAACTTGCAGGTGTTAGAGGGCTAGGTATATCCTTCAAGCTTTGTAAAGGGTTTGACTGGGTTGCCTTTGGGTTGTGAGATATTTGGATCAGAACTGAAGCAATTTTCCCATTGACAATTATAGGAAAATCATAAAAACTAGGCCCCACTTAAGCTCTTATAACTCAACAACTAATAGTCCGGAAAATCTGAAACGTGCAGGTGTTAGAGGGCTAGGTATATCCTTCAAGCTTTGTAAAGGGTTTGACTAGGTTGCCTTTGGGTTGTGAGATATTTGGATCAGAACTGAAGCAATTTTCCCATTGACAATTATAGGAAAATCATAAAAACTAGGCCCCTACTTAAGCTCTTATAACTCAACAACTAATAGTCCGGAAAATCTGAAACGTGCAGGTGTTAGAGGGCTAGGTATATCCTTCAAGCTTTGTAAAGGGTTTGACTAGGTTGCCTTTGGGTTGTGATATATTTGGATCAGAACTGAAGCAATTTTCCCATTGACAATTATAGGAAAATCATAAAAACTAGGCC
Organism: Bufo bufo; assembly: GCF_905171765.1. Taxonomy (NCBI): domain Eukaryota; kingdom Metazoa; phylum Chordata; class Amphibia; order Anura; family Bufonidae; genus Bufo; species Bufo bufo. The sequence continues at coordinate 10,500 of NW_024400515.1, read as the reverse complement.
CCACTTAAGCTCTTATAACTCAACAACTGATAGTCCGGAAAATCTGAAACGTGCAGGTGTTAGAGGGCTAGGTATATCCTCAAGCTTTGTAAAGGGTTTGACTGGGTTGCCTTTGGGTTGTGAGATATTTGGATCAGAACTGAAGCAATTTTCCCATTGACAATTATAGGAAAATCATAAAAACTAGGCCCCACTTAAGCTCTTATAACTCAACAACTGATAGTCCTGAAAATCTGAAACTTGCAGGTGTTAGAGGGCTAGGTATATCCTTCAAGCTTTGTAAAGGGTTTGACTGGGTTGCCTTTGGGTTGTGAGATATTTGGATCAGAACTGAAGCAATTTTCCCATTGACAATTATAGGAAAATCATAAAAACTAGGCCCCACTTAAGCTCTTATAACTCAACAACTGATAGTCCGGAAAATCTGAAACGTGCAGGTGTTAGAGGGCTAAGTATATCCTCCAAGCTTTGTAAAGGGTTTGACTGTGTTGCCTTTGGGATGTGAGATATTTGGATCAGAACTGAAGCAATTTTCCCATTGACAATTATAGGAAAATAATAAAAACTAGGCCCCACTTTAGCTCTTATAACTCAACAACAGATAGTCCAGAAAATCTGAAACTTGCAGGTGTTAGAGGGCTAGGTATATCCTTCAAGCTTTGTAAAGGGTTTGCCTGGGTTGCCTTTGGGTTGTGAGATATTTGGATCAAAACTGAAGCAATTTTCCCATTGACAATTATAGGAAAATCATAAAAACTAGGCCCCTACTTAAGCTCTTATAACTCAACAACTAATAGTCCGGAAATCTGAAACGTGCAGGTGTTAGAGGGCTAGGTATATCCTTCAAGCTTTGTAAAGGGTTTGACTAGGTTGCCTTTGGGTTGTGATATATTTGGATCAGAACTGAAGCAATTTTCCCATTGACAATTATAGGAAAATCATAAAAACTAGGCCCCTACTTAAGCTCTTATAACTCAACAACTAATAGTCCGGAAAATCTGAAACGTGCAGGTGTTAGAGGGCTAGTTATATCCTTCAAGCTTTGTAAAGGGTTTGACTAGGTTGCCTTTGGGTTGTGATATATTTGGATCAGAACTGAAACAATTTTCCCATTGACAATTATAGGAAAATCATAAAAACTAGGCCCCACTTAAGCTCTTATAACTCAACAACTAATAGTCCGGAAAATCTGAAACGTGCAGGTGTTAGAGGGCTAGGTATATCCTTCAAGCTTTGTAAAGGGTTTGACTAGGTTGCCTTTGGGTTTTAATATATTTGGATCAGAACTGAAGCAATTTTCCTATTGAAAATGATAGGAAAATCATAAAAACTAGGCCCCACTTAAGCTCTTATAACTCAACAACTGATAGTCCAGAAAATCTGAAACGTGCAGGTGTTAGAGGGCTAAGTATATCCTCCAAGCTTTGTAAAGGGTTTGACTGTGTTGCCTTTGGGTTGTGAGATATTTGGATCAGAACTGAAGCAATTTTCCCATTGACAATTATAGGAAAATCATAAAAACTAGGCCCCTACTTAAGCTCTTATAACTCAACAACTGATAGTCCGGAAAATCTGAAACTTGCAGGTGTTAGAGGGCTAGGTATATCCTCCAAGCTTTGTAAAGGGTTTGACTGACTTGCCTTTGGGTTGTGAGATATTTGGATCAGAACTGAAGCAATTTTCCCATTGACAATTATAGGAAAATCATAAAAACTAGGCCCCACTTAAGCTCTTATAACTCAACAACTAATAGTCCGGAAAATCTGAAACGTGCAGGTGTTAGAGGGCTAGGTATATCCTTCAAGCTTTGTAAAGGGTTTGACTTGGTTGCCTTTGGGTTGTGAGATATTTGGATCAGAACTGAAGCAATTTTCCCATTGACAATTATAGGAAAATCATAAAAACTAGGCCCCTACTTAAGCTCTTATAACTCAACAACTAATAGTCCGGAAAATCTGAAACGTGCAGGTGTTAGAGGGCTAGGTATATCCTTCAAGCTTTGTAAAGGGTTTGACTAGGTTGCCTTTGGGTTGTGATATATTTGGATCAGAACTGAAGCAATTTTCCCATTGACAATTATAGGAAAATCATAAAAACTAGGCCCCACTTAAGCTCTTATAACTCAACAACTGATAGTCCAGAAAATCTGAAACGTGCAGGTGTTAGAGGGCTAGGTATATCCTCCAAGCTTTGTAAAGGGTTTGACTGTGTTGCCTTTGGGTTGTGAGATATTTGGATCAGAACTGAAGCAATTTTCCCATTGACAATTATAGGAAAATAATAAAAACTAGGCCCCACTTAAGCTCTTATAACTCAACAACTGATAGTCCAGAAAATCTGAAACTTGCAGGTGTTAGAGGGCTAGGTATATCCTTCAAGCTTTGTAAAGGGTTTGACTGGGTTGCCTTTGGGTTGTGAGATATTTGGATCAGAACTGAAGCAATTTTCCCATTGACAATTATAGGAAAATCATAAAAACTAGGCCCCACTTAAGCTCTTATAACTCAACAACTGATAGTCCAGAAAATCTGAAACTTGCAGGTGTTAGAGGGCTAGGTATATCCTTCAAGCTTTGTAAAGGGTTTGACTAGGTTGCCTTTGGGTTGTGAGATATTTGGATCAGAACTGAAGCAATTTTCCCATTGACAATTATAGGAAAATCATAAAAACTAGGCCCCTACTTAAGCTCTTATAACTCAACAACTAATAGTCCAGAAAATCTGAAACGTGCAGGTGTTAGAGGGCTAGGTATATCCTTCAAGCTTTGTAAAGGGTTTGACTAGGTTGCCTTTGGGTTGTGATATATTTGGATCAGAACTGAAGCAATTTTCCCATTGACAATTATAGGAAAATCATAAAAACTAGGCCCCACTTAAGCTCTTATAACTCAACAACTGATAGTCCGGAAAATCTGAAACGTGCAGGTGTTAGAGGGCTAGGTATATCCTTCAAGCTTTGTAAAGGGTTTGACTAGGTTGCCTTTGGGTTGTGAGATATTTGGATCAGAACTGAAGCAATTTTCCCATTGACAATTATAGGAAAATCATAAAAACTAGGCCCCACTTAAGCTCTTATAACTCAACAACTGATAGTCCGGAAAATCTGAAACGTGCAGGTGTTAGAGGGCTAGGTATATCCTTCAAGCTTTGTAAAGGGTTTGACTGGGTTGCCTTTGGGTTGTGAGATATTTGGATCAGAACTGAAGCAATTTTCCCATTGACAATTATAGGAAAATCATAAAAACTAGGCCCCACTTAAGCTCTTATAACTCAACAACTGATAGTCCGGAAAATCTGAAACGTGCAGGTGTTAGAGGGCTAAGTATATCCTCAAGCTTTGTAAAGGGTTTGACTGTGTTGCCTTTGGGTTGTGAGATATTTGGATCAGAACTGAAGCAATTTTCCCATTGACAATTATAGGAAAATCATAAAAACTAGGCCCCACTTAAGCTCTTATAACTCAACAACTGATAGTCCAGGAAATCTGAAACTTGCAGGTGTTAGAGGGCTAGGTATATCCTTCAAGCTTTGTAAAGGGTTTGACTGACTGCCTTTGGGTTGTGAGATATTTGGATCAGAACTGAAGCAATTTTCCCATTGACAATTATAGGAAAATCATAAAAACTAGGCCCCACTTAAGCTCTTATAACTCAACAACTAATAGTCCGGAAAATCTGAAACGTGCAGGTGTTAGAGGGCTAGGTATATCCTTCAAGCTTTGTAAAGGGTTTGACTAGGTTGCCTTTGGGTTGTGATATATTTGGATCAGAACTGAAGCAATTTTCCCATTGACAATTATAGGAAAATCATAAAAACTAGGCCCCACTTAAGCTCTTATAACTCAACAACTGATAGTCCGGAAAATCTGAAACGTGCAGGTGTTAGAGGGCTAGGTATATCCTCCAAGATTTGTAAAGGGTTTGACTGGGTTGCCTTTGGGTTGTGAGATATTTGGATCAGAACTGAAGCAATTTTCCCATTGACAATTATAGGAAAATAATAAAAACTAGGCCCCACTTAAGCTCTTATAACTCAACAACTGATAGTCCAGAAAATCTGAAACTTGCAGGTGTTAGAGGGCTAGGTATATCCTTCAAGCTTTGTAAAGGGTTTGACTGGGTTGCCTTTGGGTTGTGAGATATTTGGATCAGAACTGAAGCAATTTTCCCATTGACAATTATAGGAAAATCATAAAAACTAGGCCCCACTTAAGCTCTTATAACTCAACAACTAATAGTCCGGAAAATCTGAAACGTGCAGGTGTTAGAGGGCTAGGTATATCCTTCAAGCTTTGTAAAGGGTTTGACTAGGTTGCCTTTGGGTTGTGAGATATTTGGATCAGAACTGAAGCAATTTTCCCATTGACAATTATAGGAAAATCATAAAAACTAGGCCCCTACTTAAGCTCTTATAACTCAACAACTAATAGTCCGGAAAATCTGAAACGTGCAGGTGTTAGAGGGCTAGGTATATCCTTCAAGCTTTGTAAAGGGTTTGACTAGGTTGCCTTTGGGTTGTGATATATTTGGATCAGAACTGAAGCAATTTTCCCATTGACAATTATAGGAAAATCATAAAAACTAGGCCCCACTTAAGCTCTTATAACTCAACAACTGATAGTCCGGAAAATCTGAAACGTGCAGGTGTTAGAGGGCTAGGTATATCCTTCAAGCTTTGTAAAGGGTTTGACTGGGTTGCCTTTGGGTTGTGAGATATTTGGATCAGAACTGAAGCAATTTTCCCATTGACAATTATAGGAAAATCATAAAAACTAGGCCCCACTTAAGCTCTTATAACTCAACAACTGATAGTCCGGAAAATCTGAAACGTGCAGGTGTTAGAGGGCTAGGTATATCCTTCAAGCTTTGTAAAGGGTTTGACTAGGTTGCCTTTGGGTTGTGAGATATTTGGATCAGAACTGAAGCAATTTTCCCATTGACAATTATAGGAAAATCATAAAAACTAGGCCCCACTTAAGCTCTTATAACTCAACAACTGATAGTCCGGAAAATCTGAAACGTGCAGGTGTTAGAGGGCTAGGTATATCCTCCAAGCTTTGTAAAGGGTTTGACTGTGTTGCCTTTGGGTTGTGAGATATTTGGATCAGAACTGAAGCAATTTTCCCATTGACAATTATAGGAAAATAATAAAAACTAGGCCCCACTTAAGCTCTTATAACTCAACAACTGATAGTCCAGAAAATCTGAAACTTGCAGGTGTTAGAGGGCTAGGTATATCCTTCAAGCTTTGTAAAGGGTTTGACTGGGTTGCCTTTGGGTTGTGAGATATTTGGATCAGAACTGAAGCAATTTTCCCATTGACAATTATAGGAAAATCATAAAAACTAGGCCCCACTTAAGCTCTTATAACTCAACAACTAATAGTCCGGAAAATCTGAAACGTGCAGGTGTTAGAGGGCTAGGTATATCCTTCAAGCTTTGTAAAGGGTTTGACTGGGTTGCCTTTGGGTTGTGAGATATTTGGATCAGAACTGAAGCAATTTTCCCATTGACAATTATAGGAAAATCATAAAAACTAGGCCCCACTTAAGCTCTTATAACTCAACAACTAATAGTCCGGAAAATCTGAAACGTGCAGGTGTTAGAGGGCTAGGTATATCCTTCAAGCTTTGTAAAGGGTTTGACTAGGTTGCCTTTGGGTTGTGATATATTTGGATCAGAACTGAAGCAATTTTCCCATTGACAATTATAGGAAAATCATAAAAACTAGGCCCCACTTAAGCTCTTATAACTCAACAACTGATAGTCCGGAAAATCTGAAACGTGCAGGTGTTAGAGGGCTAGTATATCCTCCAAGCTTTGTAAAGGGTTTGACTGTGTTGCCTTTGGGTTGTGAGATATTTGGATCAGAACTGAAGCAATTTTCCCATTGACAATTATAGGAAAATCATAAAAACTAGGCCCCACTTAAGCTCTTATAACTCAACAACTGATAGTCCGGAAAATCTGAAACTTGCAGGTGTTAGAGGGCTAGGTATATCCTTCAAGCTTTGTAAAGGGTTTGACTGGTTGCCTTTGGGTTGTGAGATATTTGGATCAGAACTGAAGCAATTTTCCCATTGACAATTATAGGAAAATCATAAAAACTAGGCCCCACTTAAGCTCTTATAACTCAACAACTGATAGTCCAGAAAATCTGAAACGTGCAGGTGTTAGAGGGCTAGGTATATCCTCCAAGCTTTGTAAAGGGTTTGACTGTGTTGCCTTTGGGTTGTGAGATATTTGGATCAGAACTGAAGCAATTTTCCCATTGACAATTATAGGAAAATAATAAAAACTAGGCCCCACTTAAGCTCTTATAACTCAACAACTGATAGTCCAGAAAATCTGAAACTTGCAGGTGTTAGAGGGCTAGGTATATCCTTCAAGCTTTGTAAAGGGTTTGACTGTGTTGCCTTTGGGTTGTGAGATATTTGGATCAGAACTGAAGCAATTTTCCCATTGACAATTATAGGAAAATCATAAAAACTAGGCCCCACTTAAGCTCTTATAACTCAACAACTGATAGTCCAGAAAATCTGAAACTTGCAGGTGTTAGAGGGCTAGGTATATCCTTCAAGCTTTGTAAAGGGTTTGACTGGGTTGCCTTTGGGTTGTGAGATATTTGGATCAGAACTGAAGCAATTTTCCCATTGACAATTATAGGAAAATCATAAAAACTAGGCCCCACTTAAGCTCTTATAACTCAACAACTGATAGTCCGGAAAATCTGAAACTTGCAGGTGTTAGAGGGCTAGGTATATCCTCCAAGCTTTGTAAAGGGTTTGACTGTGTTGCCTTTGGGTTGTGAGATATTTGGATCAGAACTGAAGCAATTTTCCCATTGACAATTATAGGAAAATCATAAAAACTAGGCCCCACTTAAGCTCTTATAACTCAACAACTGATAGTCCAGAAAATCTGAAACGTGCAGGTGTTAGAGGGCTAGGTATATCCTTCAAGCTTTGTAAAGGGTTTGACTGGGTTGCCTTTGGGTTGTGAGATATTTGGATCAGAACTGAAGCAATTTTCCCATTGACAATTATAGGAAAATCATAAAAACTAGGCCCCACTTAAGCTCTTATAACTCAACAACTAATAGTCCGGAAAATCTGAAACGTGCAGGTGTTAGAGGGCTAGGTATATCCTTCAAGCTTTGTAAAGGGTTTGACTAGGTTGCCTTTGGGTTGTGAGATATTTGGATCAGAACTGAAGCAATTTTCCCATTGACAATTATAGGAAAATCATAAAAACTAGGCCCCACTTAAGCTCTTATAACTCAACAACTGATAGTCCAGAAAATCTGAAACGTGCAGGTGTTAGAGGGCTAGGTATATCCTCAAGCTTTGTAAAGGGTTTGACTGTGTTGCCTTTGGGTTGTGAGATATTTGGATCAGAACTGAAGCAATTTTCCCATTGACAATTATAGGAAAATAATAAAAACTAGGCCCCACTTAAGCTCTTATAACTCAACAACTGATAGTCCGGAAAATCTGAAACTTGCAGGTGTTAGAGGGCTAGGTATATCCTTCAAGCTTTGTAAAGGGTTTGACTGGGTTGCCTTTGGGTTGTGAGATATTTGGATCAGAACTGAAGCAATTTTCCCATTGACAATTATAGGAAAATCATAAAAACTAGGCCCCTACTTAAGCTCTTATAACTCAACAACTAATAGTCCGGAAAATCTGAAACGTGCAGGTGTTAGAGGGCTAGGTATATCCTTCAAGCTTTGTAAAGGGTTTGACTGTGTTGCCTTTGGGTTGTGAGATATTTGGATCAGAACTGAAGCAATTTTCCCATTGACAATTATAGGAAAATCATAAAAACTAGGCCCCACTTAAGCTCTTATAACTCAACAACTAATAGTCCGGAAAATCTGAAACGTGCAGGTGTTAGAGGGCTAGGTATATCCTTCAAGCTTTGTAAAGGGTTTGACTAGGTTGCCTTTGGGTTGTGATATATTTGGATCAGAACTGAAGCAATTTTCCCATTGACAATTATAGGAAAATCATAAAAACTAGGCCCCACTTAAGCTCTTATAACTCAACAACTGATAGTCCAGAAAATCTGAAACGTGCAGGTGTTAGAGGGCTAGGTATATCCTCCAAGCTTTGTAAAGGGTTTGACTGTGTTGCCTTTGGGTTGTGAGATATTTGGATCAGAACTGAAGCAATTTTCCCATTGACAATTATAGGAAAATAATAAAAACTAGGCCCCACTTAAGCTCTTATAACTCAACAACTGATAGTCCAGAAAATCTGAAACGTGCAGGTGTTAGAGGGCTAGGTATATCCTTCAAGCTTTGTAAAGGGTTTGACTGTGTTGCCTTTGGGTTGTGAGATATTTGGATCAGAACTGAAGCAATTTTCCCATTGACAATTATAGGAAAATCATAAAAACTAGGCCCCACTTAAGCTCTTATAACTCAACAACTAATAGTCCGGAAAATCTGAAACGTGCAGGTGTTAGAGGGCTAGGTATATCCTTCAAGCTTTGTAAAGGGTTTGACTAGGTTGCCTTTGGGTTGTGATATATTTGGATCAGAACTGAAGCAATTTTCCCATTGACAATTATAGGAAAATCATAAAAACTAGGCCCCACTTAAGCTCTTATAACTCAACAACTGATAGTCCGGAAAATCTGAAACTTGCAGGTGTTAGAGGGCTAGGTATATCCTTCAAGCTTTGTAAAGGGTTTGACTGGGTTGCCTTTGGGTTGTGAGATATTTGGATCAGAACTGAAGCAATTTTCCCATTGACAATTATAGGAAAATCATAAAAACTAGGCCCCACTTAAGCTCTTATAACTCAACAACTGATAGTCCGGAAAATCTGAAACTTGCAGGTGTTAGAGGGCTAGGTATATCCTTCAAGCTTTGTAAAGGGTTTGACTGGTTGCCTTTGGGTTGTGAGATATTTGGATCAGAACTGAAGCAATTTTCCCATTGACAATTATAGGAAAATCATAAAAACTAGGCCCCACTTAAGCTCTTATAACTCAACAACTGATAGTCAGGAAAATCTGAAACTTGCAGGTGTTAGAGGGCTAGGTATATCCTTCAAGCTTTGTAAAGGGTTTGACTGGGTTGCCTTTGGGTTGTGAGATATTTGGATCAGAACTGAAGCAATTTTCCCATTGACAATTATAGGAAAATCATAAAAACTAGGCCCCACTTAAGCTCTTATAACTCAACAACTGATAGTCCGGAAAATCTGAAACGTGCAGGTGTTAGAGGGCTAGGTATATCCTTCAAGCTTTGTAAAGGGTTTGACTAGGTTGCCTTTGGGTTGTGATATATTTGGATCAGAACTGAAGCAATTTTCCCATTGACAATTATAGGAAAATCATAAAAACTAGGCCCCTACTTAAGCTCTTATAACTCAACAACTAATAGTCCGGAAAATCTGAAACGTGCAGGTGTTAGAGGGCTAGGTATATCCTTCAAGCTTTGTAAAGGGTTTGACTAGGTTGCCTTTGGGTTGTGATATATTTGGATCAGAACTGAAGCAATTTTCCCATTGACAATTATAGGAAAATCATAAAAACTAGGCCCCACTTAAGCTCTTATAACTCAACAACTGATAGTCCGGAAAATCTGAAACGTGCAGGTGTTAGAGGGCTAGGTATATCCTTCAAGCTTTGTAAAGGGTTTGACTGTGTTGCCTTTGGGTTGTGAGATATTTGGATCAGAACTGAAGCAATTTTCCCATTGACAATTATAGGAAAATCATAAAAACTAGGCCCCTACTTAAGCTCTTATAACTCAACAACTAATAGTCCGGAAAATCTGAAACGTGCAGGTGTTAGAGGGCTAGGTATATCCTTCAAGCTTTGTAAAGGGTTTGACTAGGTTGCCTTTGGGTTGTGATATATTTGGATCAGAACTGAAGCAATTTTCCCATTGACAATTATAGGAAAATCATAAAAACTAGGCCCCACTTAAGCTCTTATAACTCAACAACTGATAGTCCAGAATATCTGAAACGTGCAGGTGTTAGAGGGCTAGGTATATCCTTCAAGCTTTGTAAAGGGTTTGACTAGGTTGCCTTTGGGTTGTGATATATTTGGATCAGAACTGAAGCAATTTTCCCATTGACAATTATAGGAAAATCATAAAAACTAGGCCCCACTTAAGCTCTTATAACTCAACAACTGATAGTCCAGGAAAATCTGAAACGTGCAGGTGTTAGAGGGCTAGGTATATCCTTCAAGCTTTGTAAAGGGTTTGACTGTGTTGCCTTTGGGTTGTGAGATATTTGGATCAGAACTGAAGCAATTTTCCCATTGACAATTATAGGAAAATCATAAAAACTAGGCCCCACTTAAGCTCTTATAACTCAACAACTGATAGTCCGGAAAATCTGAAACTTGCAGGTGTTAGAGGGCTAGGTATATCCTTCAAGCTTTGTAAAGGGTTTGACTGTGTTGCCTTTGGGTTGTGAGATATTTGGATCAGAACTGAAGCAATTTTCCCATTGACAATTATAGGAAAATCATAAAAA
>NW_024400514.1:0-28795 GCF_905171765.1 Bufo bufo | reverse complement strand
TTTGTCATTGTGAGATACACGCGTTAGATATTGCTGTTCTATTCTGTTATTAAAAAAACACCCATTTATCTCCTGGGTCCAATTGTTATATAACGGCCCCTCGGCTAGGATACGGGCGAATGGGGGAACATCGGAGTCATTCAGATTGGGAAGAGGGACCCGTCAGGGATGTCCACTATCCCCCCTCCTGTTTGCTATTGCAATTGAGCCACTGGCATGCCTGCTGCGCTCATCTGATAAGATTGTAGGGTTTCCATGTGGGTCTTGGGAGGAGAGAGTGTCCCTTTACGCTGATGACATGTTAATTTACTTAGGTAATGTGGAACAGTCTTTAAGTCCTGTCATGGCACTTATACGGGAATTTGGTGATAGGTCTGGGCTCCGTATCAACTGGGACAAGTCCATTCTCTTACCGTTAGATGATTCTGCTGTGAATCTTGTCCCCAGATCCAGTCCGTTGCAAATTGCGCATCAGGTCAAGTATTTGGGGATAATAGTTACAGCAAATCCTAACAGCTATATTAAACTTAATATAGAGCCGCTCTTAATCACAATGTTGGATAAAATTAAGGCTTGGTGCAAGTTGCCGTTATCTGAAATTGGGAGGAGCAATCTTCTTAAAATTATTCTCATGCCCAAGCTCATGTATCTATTGCATAATTCCCCAGTATGGATTCCTCGTAGGATATTCATAAAAATTTATAGGTTATTTAGGGATCTGATTTGGCGCCATAAAAAAGCACGGATTAAACTAGACACTCTGTAAAGAGGAAAAGAGGAGGGAGGGCTAGCAGTACCGAATGCATGGCTCTACTACATTTCAGCACAGTTGCAACAGTTGAGGGGATGGGGGAGGACTCCTGGAGACGTTGCCTCAGCCAGATTGGTGGCGCACATTATCGGTCACGACTCTCCAGTGGTCTTGTTGGAAAATAGCGGAATTGTTGGTAAGCTGCCAGGACATCCCACACTTTCCATGATATACAGGGAGTGCAGAATTATTAGGCAAGTTGTATTTTTGAGGATTCATTTTATTATTGAACAACAACCATGTTCTCAATGAACCCAAAAAACTCATTAATATCAAAGCTGAATATTTTGTTTTTAGTTTTAGCTATTTTAGGGGGATATCTGTGTGTGCAGGTGACTATTACTGTGCATAATTATTAGGCAACTTAACAAAAAACAATTATATACCCATTTCAATTATTTATTTCTACCAGTGAAACCAATATAACATCTCAACATTCACAAATATAAATTTCTGACATTCAAAAACAAAACAAAAACAAATCAGTGACCAATATAGCCACCTTTCTTTGCAAGGACACTCAAAAGCCTGCCATCCATGGATTCTGTCAGTGTTTTGATCTGTTCACCATCAACATTGCGTGCAGCAGCAACCACAGCCTCCCAGACACTGTTCAGAGAGGTGTACTGTTTCCCTCCTTGTAAATCTCACATTTGATGATGGACCACAGGTTCTCAATGGGGTTCAGATCAGGTGAACAAGGAGGCCATGTCATTAGATTTTCTTCTTTTATACCCTATCTTGCCAGCCCCGCTGTGGAGTACTTGGACGCGTGTGATGGAGCATTGTCCTGCATGAAAATCATGTTTTTCTTGAAGGATGCAGACTTCTTCCTGTACCACTGCTTGAAGAAGGTGTCTTCCAGAAACTGGCAGTAGGACTGGGAGTTGAGCTTGACTCCATCCTCAACCCGAAAAGGACCCACAAGCTCATCTTTGATGATACCAGCCCAAACCAGTACTCCACCTCCACCTTGCTGGCGTCTGAGTCGGACTGGAGCTCTCTGCCCTTTACCAATCCAGCCACGGGCCCATCCATCTGGCCCATCAAGACTCACTCTCATTTCATCAGTCCATAAAACCTTAGAAAAATCAGTCTTGAGATATTTCTTGGCCCAGTCTTGACGTTTCAGCTTGTGTGTCTTGTTCAGTGGTGGTCGTCTTTCAGCCTTTCTTACCTTGGCCATGTCTCTGAGTATTGCACACCTTGTGCTTTTGGGCACTCCAGTGATGTTGCAGCTCTGAAATATGGCCAAACTGGTGGCAAGTGGCATCTTGGCAGCTGCACGCTTGACTTTTCTCAGTTCATGGGCAGTTATTTTGCGCCTTGGTTTTTCCACACGCTTCTTGCGACCCTGTTGACTATTTTGAATGAAACGCTTGATTGTTCGATGATCACGCTTCAGAAGCTTTGCAATTTTAAGAGTGCTGCATCCCTCTGCAAGATATCTCACTATTTTTGACTTTTCTGAGCCTGTCAAGTCCTTCTTTTGACCCATTTTGCCAAAGGAAAGGAAGTTGCCTAATAATTATGCACACCTAATATAGGGTGTTGATGTCATTAGACCACACCCCTTCTCATTACAGAGATGCACATCACCTAATATGCTTAATTGGTAGTAGGCTTTCGAGCCTATACAGCTTGGAGTAAGACAACATGCATAAAGAGGATGATGTGGTCAAAATACTCATTTGCCTAATAATTCTGCACGCAGTGTACAAGATTTGGCAGAAATGTCGGGCGCTGTTATCAGTAAAAGGATTTACACAGTTTTCCCCTATCTGGAGGAATCCGCATCTTCCTTAACTATTCCAATTAGATGGCTTCTCACCCTGGGAGCGCAAAGGAGTGAGGTATCTATGTCAACTACAGAGTGCTGATGTTTTTAAGTCCTTTGAGCAGTTGAGAACTGAATTTGGTCTCCCACATGCGGCCTTCTATCAATTTTTGCAACTACGGAAACAGGCTAGCTCTATATCATTGAAATGTACTACGGTCCCATTGTTTCAGCAACTTCTTACTAACAGTTCCTCAAGCGGTCTAATATCATCTACCTACAGGAACTTATATGTGAAGTCAATTAAACAAGAGGTTTTAGCAGTTAAATCTAAATGGGAAAGCAAGGTTGGGCCGATTTCAGAAGAGCAGTGGAAGATGATCCTAGCACTCACCCCGCAACTGTCAGTTTGTGAGGGGCAGCGTATGTCCCAGTTGTTTTTATTGCACCGGGTGTATAGGACGCCAGAGATTTTATGTCGAATAGGTGTTTGGGGGGATGCGGATTGTCTTAGATGTGGCATGAGCCCTGCTTCCTTGATACACATGTTCTGAGATTGTGCAGAGCTCCGGAATTTCTGGTCCTCAGTTCTGGCCTTAATAAAAGACACATTTAATATCACGGTTCTGCTTGGTCCATGAACATGTGTAGTAGGAATATTAGACATCAAAAATCGCCATCACCGTTTGGGAGTGCAGCGTCTGTTATTCCAGGCTAGGAAATTGATAGCCAGATTCTGGCTTAGACCTCAACCACCGTCTAGGGGAGAATTCCTTAATAGGATGTCAGATATAATAAGCCTTGGAAAAGGTGTATATGTTAAAAGGCAATGTGTAACGAAGTTTACCAAAATATGGGATAAGTGGGAGAAATTTAGGATACAGTGTCCGGATTAGCCTCTCTTCTTAGTTGGACTATGGGAAGGTAGAGGCACAGTCCCTGATTTCTTTTGTTCTTCAGCTTAATCAGCTATAGACGTACGATGTATGAAAGTGTTCAGCACTACACAGGATGGGTGTGAAGAAGAATGTTAAACAGATAAAAGATGTACACCAAAGGCTATGCTTAAGATACATTAAAAAAATAACTGATGTTGGAGATCGGATCTGTTCCATCGCTCGGGTAAGGGGGGGGGGGGGGGTAATTGGGTTATAGTTGGGCAGGGAGGGTTGATCCTATGTTCATTAATTACAATGGATGGAAAGGTAGTTTGTACATGGTATACTGTGTAACTAGATTACTTGATCTTAGGTGCATCTTATGATGTGCCTGTTGACATACAGGGCCGTCTTTAATATTGATTGGACCCTGGGCAAAAATTTACTTGGGCCCCCTGGATCCGCCTTCCCACACCTTAGGCAATCACGCCCTCCACCACAACACACACAAAAAAAAACCAACCCATCCGGTAGAGTACAGTGAATGACTGTAAATACTTCCAGTTCTGAAGACTCCAGCGGGTCAGGATCAGTGCTCTGGGCAGCTGGGCTCAGGCTGGAAGTGGGCACCGCTCTGCAGGAAGGAGACCGGGGCTCGGCTTACCCTAGTGTTAAAGTGCACCCCAGCACCCCACAGTATGCAGTATAGCACCCTATAGTATACAGCAACCCACAGTATGCAGTATAGCACCCTATAGTATACAGCACCACACAGTATGCAGTTTAGCACCCCACACTATACAGTACCCCACAGTATATAGTAGAGCAGTATAGCACCCTACACTATACAGTACCCCACAGTATATAGTAGAGCAGTATAGCACCCCACACTATACAGTACCCCACAGTATATAGTAGAGCAGTATAGCAGCCCACAGTATACAGCACCTCATAGTATACAACACCTCACTGTATACAGCACCCCAAACTATACACGATACAGCCCCCCACACTATACAGTACAGCAGTATAGCACTCCACACTATACCGCACCCACAGTATACAGTATACAGACCCACACAGTATACAGTACAGCAGTATAGCCCCCCACACTATACAGGCCCCCCCACACTATACAGGCCCCCCCACACTATACAGGCCCCCCCACACTATACAGGCCCCCCACACTATACAGGCCCCCCACACTATACAGGCCCCTCCACAGTATACAGGCCCCCACACAGTATACAGGCCCCCACACAGTATACAGCCCCCACAGTATACAGGCCCCCCACACTATACAGGCCCCCCACACTATACAGGCCCCCCACATAGTATACAGCCCCCCACACAGTATACAGCCCCCCACACAGTATACAACCCCCACACAGTATACAGCCCACCACACAGTATACAGCCCACCACACAGTATACAGCCCCCCCCACAGTATACAGGCCCCCACAGTATACAGGCCCCCACACAGTATACAGCCCACCACACAGTATACAGCCCACCCCACAGTATACAGGCCCACCCCACAGTATACAGCCCACCACACAGTATACAGCCTACTACACAGTATACAGCCTACCACACAGTATACAACCCCCACACAGTATACAGCCCACCACACAGTATACAGCCCCCCCACAGTATACAGGCCCCCATACAGTATACAGTCCCACACAGTATACAGCCCACCAAACTATACAGGCCCCCACACAGTATACAGCCCCCCACACAGTATACAGCCCCCACACAGTATACAGCCCCCCACACAGTATACAACCCCCACACAGTATACAACCCCCACACAGTATACAGCCCACCACACAGTATACAGCCCACCCCACAGTATACAGGCCCACCCCACAGTATACAGCCCCCCACACAGTATACAGCCCCCCACACAGTATACAGCCCCCCACACAGTATACAGCCCCCCATGCAGTATACAACCCCCACACAGTATACAGCCCACCACACAGTATACAGCCCCCCCCCCACAGTATACAGGCCCCCACACAGTATACAGTCCCACACAGTATACAGCCCACCACAGTATACAGCCCCCCCACAGTATACAGGCCCCCACACAGTATACAGCCCCTCCCACAGTATACAGGCCCCCACACAGTATACAGGCCCCCACACAGTATACAGGCCCCCACACAGTATACAGCCCCCCACAGTATACAGCCCCCTACAGTATACAGGCCCCCCCACAGTATGCAGCCCACCACACAGTATACAACCCACCACACAGTATACAGCCCCCCACAATATACAGCTCACCACACAGTATACAGCCTACCACACAGTATACAGCCCCCCCACAGTATACAGGCCCCCACACAGTATACTGCCCACCTCACAGTATACAGCCCACCACACAGTATACAGCCCCCCCACAGTATACAGCCCCCCCACAGTATACAGGCCCCCACACAGTATACAGCCCACCACACAGTATACAGCCCACCACACAGTATACAGGCCCCCCCACAGTATACAGCCCCCCACACAGTATACAGGCCCCCCCACAGTATACAGCCCCCCACACAGTATAGAGCCCCCCCCACAGTATACAGGCCCCCACACAATATACAGCCCACCACACAGTATACAGGCCACCACACAGTATACAGGCCCCCCACAGTACACAGGCCCCCACACAATATACAGGCCCCCACAGTATACAGTCCCACACAATATACAGGCCCCCACACAATATACAGGCCCCCCACAGTATACAGGCCCCCACACAGTATACAGCCCACCACTATACAGTAGTTTACAGTATATTAACATAACAGCCCCTGTCACCTTTTTCTGATGGGTAGTGACTAAACTCCAGACACGAAATGGACCTTCTGACGTCACACTATCACATGACATTTCTAGGTCACGTGGGTCGGCAGCCAGCGCGCGCTTCTATTACAGTGCTGCTACCATTACAGTAGGAAGGTTAGGCATGGCTGCTCTGCGCACCAGCGTCTTTAGCACTGACAGGGGAGAGTGTCTGCCTGAAAGGTACATGTGAAGCCTGGGGGCTGACAATTCTGTGAGGGGGGGCTGTCCTGTGGGATGGGGGACTACGATGTGAGATTGTACGATGTGGGGGCTGCTGTGTGGGATGGGGGGGACTACGGTGTGAGAGAGGGGCTGCCATGTGGGATGTGGGGACTACGGTGTGAGAGGGGGGGCGCTGCCATGTGGGATGGGGGGGGACTACGGTGTGAAATTTGTATGATGGGGGGACTATGGTGTGAGATTGTACGATGGGGGGGCTGCTGTGTGGGATTGTATGATGGGGGGCTGCCATGTGGGATGGGGGGGACTACGGTGTGAGATTGTATGATGGGGGGCTGCTGTGTGAGAGGAAGGGCTGCCATATGGGATGGGGGGGACTACGGTGTGGGATTGTATGATGGGGGGCTGCCATATGGGATGGGGGGGGACTACGGTGTGGGATTGTATGATGAGGGGGCTGCCGTGTGGGATTGTATGATGAGGGGGCTGCCGTGTGGGATTGTATGATGGGGGGGGGCTGCCGTGTGGGATTGTATGATGGGGGGGGCTGCCGTGTAGGATTGTATGATGGGGGGGGGCTGCCGTGTGGGATTGTATGATGGGGGGGCTGCCGTGTGGGATTGTATGATGGGGGGGCTGCCGTGTAGGATTGTATGATGGGGGGGCTGCCATTTGGGATGGGGGGCTACTGTGTGGGATGGGGGGACTACGGTGTGAGATTGTTTGATGGGGGGCTGCTGTGTGGGATAGGGGGGACTATGGTGTGAGAGGGGGGCTGCCATGTGGGATGGGGGACTACGGTGTGGGATTGTATGAAGGGGGGGCTGCCATATGGGATGGGGGGGACTACGGTGTGGGATTGTATGATGAGGGGGCTGCCGTGTGGGATTGTATCATGGTAGTATTCAGCTACCTGAGTTATTCAGTGGTGTCTCGCGCAACTTCGTGAATAACTAACTTCGGCTCCTTGGATCCCATACATTCTAAGACTGTACGTAGATTAATCACTGTACAGTATTAATCCGAAGTTTTAAACGAAGCGACTTCGGATGAAGCCTCCAACGCTCACTGCCCTTGACACCAACAATGGCCTAACAGACGCACACATTACACCGCCCTGCGGATCTGTGAGGAGCAGCATTTACCGCTACAAGGGGACTCCCTGTACAATGCTTTAACCCCTTTCTGACCACCCAACGTAAATATACAGTCCTGATCAAAAGTTTAAGACCACTTGAAAAATGGCAAAAAATCTTATTTAGCATGGATGGATCTTAACAAGGTTCCAAGTAGAGCTTCAACATGCAACAAGAAGAAATGGGAGTGAGACAAAACATTTTTTGAGCATTCAATTAATAAAAACGACGAATAAACTGAAACAGGCTGTTTTTCAGCTGATCAAAAGTTTAGGACCACACCTCCAAATAAAAATTAAACCCCCCCCCAAAACAGAAATCCAACTTCCAAACATGAACTCAGTAATGAGTAGCTCCGCCGTTATTGTTGATCACTTCCATTCGTTTCGGCATGCTTGATGCAAGCGTTTCCATGAGGTGAGTGGGAACATTTCTCCAAGTGGTGAAGACGGCCGCATGAAGGCCATCTACTGTCTGGAACTGTTGTCCATTTTTGTAAACTTCCCTTGCCATCCAACCCCAAAGGTTCTTAATTGGATTTAGATCAGGGGACCACGCGGGATGGGCCAAAAGAGTGATGTTATTCTCCTGGAAGAAGTCCCTTGTCCTGCGGGCATTGTGTACTGTAGCGTTGTCCTATTGAAAAACTTAGTCGTTACCACACAGACGAGGGCCCTCAGCCATGAGGAATGCTCTCTGCAACATCTGGACATAGCCAGCGGCCGTTTGACGCCCCTGCACTTCCTGAAGCTCCATTGTTCCACTGAAGGTAAAAGCACCCCAGACCATTATGGCGCCCCCCTCCAATGTGGCGCGTAGAAAACATCTCGGGTGGGATCTGCTTGTCATGCCAGTAACGTTGGAAACCATCAGGACCATCAAGGTTAAAAAAAATTTCATCAGAGAATAAAACTTTCTTCCACCTTTGAATGTCCCATGTTTGGTGCTCTCTTGCAAAGTCCAAACGAGCATGAGAGGGTACTGGTTACTTACACTCGACCCCCTCTTCTCAGGCTGCCCTCCACACCATCCCTCCTCTACTTCTCCTCCAACCTTCTTCCCTTCAAATAAAAACACCGACACCTGGATGGATAAATTGGCCACAGCAGCCTTTTATTAAACAAACATACATATATAATTGACCCCACATTAACCTAACCCAGGGGGAGGTCCTTGAAGCCCGGAAACCTTGGAAACCATGTCGGGGTGGCCAACCTTACCTCCAGCCGTTGCACCTTAGCTCGGAAGCACCACGGTTGACACACCCCAACAATCCCGCCACAGCCACCAAGCAACCATGGGAGTCCAGCCCCCACCGTGGGGCCCTCCTATCCTCGTCCTCTGATAAACCCACCGACTCCAAGGACCTCCCACCGCCAATCTAAGCCGCCGCGACAATAACCTTCCTTCTTCATTCTTCTTCATTCTTCGCCTTTTCCTTTTTCCTTTCTTTTTTTTTTTATTATTATTTTTTTTTATATAGAACCCTCATTATGCAGAACAACACACAACCCAAAATCCCATACCGACAGCTATTTCCCAAAGAGGCCCAGCCCCTCTCCCCTCCCCAAAAACACAGGGGTGGGTGGGCGGGGGTCAGTACACACAAAATGGCCCCTATCTCCTGCCTCACATCCCCTTTTAACCCCTTTGTCCCCCTCCCACTAAATCAAACCCACCAATCCCTAACCATAACCAGGGAGGGGTCTCCTTAAACCACCCCCTGTCATGTTCGCCTCCCCCTATGCTGCGCCCTCAGTCCGGCTCCTTCTTGACAGGGTACTGGTTACTTACACTCGACTCCCTCTTCTCAGGCTGCCCTCCACACCATCCCTCCTCTACTTCTCCTCCAACCTTCTTCCCTTCAAATAAAAACACCGACACCTGGATGGATAAATTGGCCACAGCAGCCTTTTATTAAACAAACATACATACAGTCATGTGAAAAAATTAGGACACCCTTTGAAAGCATGTGGTTTTTTGTAACATTTTTAATAAATGGTTATTTCATCTCCGTTTCAACAATACAGAGAGATTAAAGTAATCCAACTAAACAAAGAAAACTGAAGAAAAGTCTTTTCAAGATCTTCTGTAAATGTCATTCTACAAAAATGCCTATTCTAACTGAGGAAAAAGATAGGACACCCTCACATGTATTCCCTCTTAAATTGGCTCAGATCTCACACAGGTATATCACACCAGGTGCACATAATTAGTAGATCGTTACTCTGCATGTTGAATGAGGCTTGCCCTATTTAAACCTCAGACATTTAGTTTGGTGTGCTCCTGACTGTTGAAGTGAGAGTGAGCACCATGGTGAGAGCAAAAGAGCTGTCAGAGGACTTCAGAAAAAAGATTGTAGCAGCCTATGAGTCTGGGAAGGGATTTAAAAAGATCTCAAAAGATTTTGAAATCAGCCATTCCACTGTCCGGAAGATAGTCTACAAGTGGAGGGCTTTCAAAACAACTGCCAACATGCCCAGGACTGGTCGCCCCAGCAAGTTCACCCCAAGAGCAGACCGCAAGATGCTAAAAGAGGTATCCAAAAACCCTAAAGTGTCATCTCGAGAACTACAGCAGGCTCTGGCTACTGTTGATGTAGAAGTACATGCCTCTACAATCAGAAAGAGACTGTACAAGTTTAACTTGCATGGGAGGTGTGCAAGGAGGAAACCTTTGCTTTCCAAGAGAAACATCGAGGCCAGACTGACATTTGCCAGCGATAAAGTTGACAAAGACCAGGACTTCTGGAATAATGTTCTTTGGACAGATAAGTCCAAAATTGAATTATTTGGACACAACAGCAGAGGACATGTTTGGCGTAAACCAAACACAGCATTCCAAGAAAAGAACCTCATACCAACTGTGAAGCATGGAGGTGGAAGTGTCATGGTTTGGGGCTGCTTTGCTGCAGCAGGACCTGGTCAGCTCACCATCATAGAATCCACGATGAATTCTACTGTGTATCAGAAGGTGCTTGAAGAACATGTGAGACCATCAGTTAGAAAATTAAAGCTGAAGCGGAACTGGACCATGCAACATGACAATGACCCAAAACATACTAGTAAATCAACCAAAGATTGGCTGAAAAAGAAGAAATGGAGAGTCCTGGAATGGCC
This sequence comes from Bufo bufo, assembly GCF_905171765.1. Lineage (NCBI taxonomy): Eukaryota > Metazoa > Chordata > Amphibia > Anura > Bufonidae > Bufo > Bufo bufo. The sequence continues at coordinate 18,040 of NW_024400514.1, read as the reverse complement.
AAGTCAAAGTCCAGATTTGAATCCCATTGAGATGCTGTGGGGTGACTTGAAAAGGGCTGTACGTGCAAGAAACCCCTCAAACATCTCACAGCTGAAAAAGTTCTGCATTGAGGAGTGGGGTAAAATTTCCTCAGACCGATGTCGAAGACTGGTAGATGGCTACAAGAACCGTCTCACTGCAGTTATTTCAGCCAAAGGAGGTAACACTCGCTATTAGGGGCAAGGGTGTCCTATCTTTTTCCTCAGTTAGAATAGGCATTTTTGTAGAATGACATTTACAGAAGATCTTGAAAAGACTTTTCTTCAGTTTTCTTTGTTTAGTCGGATTACTTTAATCTCTCTGTATTGTTGAAACGGAGATGAAATAACCATTTATTAAAAATGTTACAAAAAACCACATGCTTTCAAAGGGTGTCCTAATTTTTTCACATGACTGTATATAATTGACCCCACATTAACCTAACCCAGGGGGAGGTCCTTGAAGCCCGGAAACCTTGGAAACCATGCCGGGGTGGCCAACCTTACCTCCAGCCGTTGCACCTTAGCTCGGAAGCACCATGGTTGACACACCCCAACAATCCCGCCACAGCCGCCAAGCAACCATGGGAGTCCAGCCCCTACCGTGGGGCCCTCCCATCCTCGTCCTCTGATAAACCCACCGACTCCAAGGACCTCCCACCGCCACTGAAGCCTAGGCTTGACCTCTTAAGCCTTGGCGTCCCTCCACACCCGCACCGCAACCTCGATGCCTTCCTGCAAAACCAAACACCACATGTCTATACCTAGCGCATTCAGGTGAACCCCATCACTGCGCCAATAGCCACCAACACCCTTCTCCAGCTCTCGGTGCCTGACCGCCAATGCCCCATTCCTAACCATAAACCTACCTATTGCCCTGTTTGCCTTCACCCTCGCCCTGTTCACACCCTCCACTGAGCGAGCCCCCCTCCAAACCGTCCGTGGCACCATGTCCGACCAGACCGTCACCATGCCCGGGTAAAGGGACCACAATCTGAGCAGGTCAAATTTAACATCCCTCACCAACTCCCGTGAAGGACGCGCACACAGATCATTGCCCCCCACATGCAATACGAGCACATCCGGAGCCCTATCCTGCTTTACAAACTGGTGGAATTCCGGCAACATACCCTTCCACATCATGCCCCGCCTGCCTATCCACCTTACCACTGCCACATCCCGCGCCAAACCGAGCTGCTGGCCATCAGGCCGAACTGCCGCCCGGAGAGCTCCCCAGAAAACGTAGGAGTGCCCTAGCACCCAAACCAACGCCGGACCGGAACCTGCAAAGAAACGAAAAACATAACAGAACCAAAATCGATTGGCCAACTCCCCACATCCTAAACAAGACTTACTTCACGACAAGTCACCACCCCCCAAGCCCCTCCAGGCGCACATAGGACCTAAACCGCACTGACTCCCATCTCCCGATCTTCTTCATGACCTCCTCTCCCAAACCCCATCTGGCAGCCTCTGTTGCCGCACCTATCCGAAAAGAATGACTAGCATATCCCGCATCTCCCAGACCCAACTGAACCAAGCACCGTCTGAAAACTGCCGTGAACTGGAACTTAGACAGAAAAGCCCCATCCGCATGCACCAACAGGGGGGTAGCCACCCTACCCCTTTCACAACCGTAATCCCGCCAACAGCAAACAGGACACATCTCACAATCCGGGACACTAAACAACACCAGCCGCCTGCCTCTTCCCTCCACATCTGTCTTGGATCGCCGCAAAACTATCTCCATCCGGTCCTGAAAAACATCCACATCATCACACAACAGGCCCCCCAACCTATCTGTTGCCGGGCAGACCAGCTCCCCCACTCTCAGTGCCCCGAAAAATGCCAATGAAAACGCTAAGCGAAACAAATGCACCACCCATGGCGATGTGCACACATCCGCCAACGTCCTACCTAACTGCAACAACATCAAAAATGACACCGGGCGGCGAGAATCCTTCCCCGTACCATCCCTACGCCACCCCTTTAATGCCCTCCTCACCAAAAAAGCCTTAGTAACGTCAACCATACCCCGCAAGCGAAACCCAAAAGCCACGCCCGCGATCCAACTATTCATCCTGGTGACAGACCATCCTTCCTCCCTACAATGTCCAATAAACAACAACAGGGGGATCTCAAAATCCTCCCGCTCCCCCACACCCAACCTCACTTTCCACTCTTCCCACCCCCGCCAAGCTCCAGCATACTTATCCCACGTCTCAGGCGCCAAGGATGACCGAATCAAACCCATCACCGCGGTTCCAGGATTTCCCAAATCCCCGCCGGACACTCCAGGCCCACATCCGCTGCTCCAGGAGCCAGCTGGCGGAAACGGTCCCACTGCGAAACGAGAGAGGGCATCAGCAATACAGTTATCCACACCGGGCACATGAACCGCCACGACCCACGCATTAAGTAGCAGGCATTCCAGCACCAACTTCTGTAGCAGCCGCACAACCAATGGTGAAGAAGCCGACAAACTGTTAATTGCTTGCACTACCCCCAAATTGTCGCAGTGGAACCGAACCGTCCTATTACGAAAAAGGTCCCCCCACAACAACACCGCCACGACAATCGGAAACAGCTCCAATAACGCTAGGTTGCGCACCCATCCCTTACTAACCCAACTGTCCGGCCACCTACCCGCGCACCACTGGCCCCCCAAATAGACCCCAAAACCACAACCCCCCGCCGCATCCGAAAACAAATCAAAATCAAACGAACTAACCTCCTCCATGAACAAAGAACGCCCATTATACTGCTCCAAAAACATACCCCAAACCCTCAGATCAGCCGACCCAACCGAACAAAAAGATGAGGAGCCTGCACCCCCCCCCGTGGCCCCCGCCAGCCTCCTACAGAAAATCCTCCCCATCGGCATTACCCGGCATGCAAAATTGAGCTTCCCCAGAAGAGACTGCAAATCCCTCAATTTGATTTTTGACAATCTCCCCGCCCTCGCCACTTCTTGCCTAAGGTCCTCCACCTTATCCAATGGCAACCTGCACTCCATCCTCCCAGAGTCTATTACTATCCCTAGGAAGCTCAATTCCGTAACCGGACCCACCGTTTTTTCCCCCGCCAACGGAACCCCAAACGCCTCAAACAACGCAAACAACGTGTTCAACAAAACTGAACACACCCGGGACTGGGCCGGACCCACACAAAGGAAATCATCCAGATAATGGATGACCGACTTGCACCCTGACGCGTCCCGAACTGCCCACTCTAAAAATGAACTAAACGCCTCAAAGTAAGCACACGATAAGGAGCACCCCATTGGTAAACAACGGTCCACGAAAAAACCCCCGTTCCAAAAACACCCCAACAGATGCAGGCTATCTGGATGTACTGGCAACAGCCTAAATGCCGCCTCAATGTCGGTCTTTGCCATCAAGGCTCCCTGCCCATACCCCTTCACCAATGCCACTGCCGCATCAAATGAAGTATAGACCACGGAACACATCGCCGGGTCGATACCATCATTGACCGACGTTCCCTTAGGGAAGGACAGATGGTGAATCAGCCTGAATTTATTAACCTCCTTCTTTGGAACCACCCCCAAGGGCGACAAACGCAACGCCGCTAAAGGTGGCTCCAAAAAGGGGCCAGCCATCCTACCCAACCTAACCTCTTTTTCCAGTTTTTCCGTGACTACCTCCGGGTGCTCCATAGCCGACCGCAAGTTCTTCCTAACCAAAACAGCGCCGGACGGAACAAACGAAATCCGAAAACCAAACGCAAACCCATTTTTCAACAACTCCGCCGCTCCCCTATCCGGGTACCTATCGAGGTACGGAACCATCCTTGCTAGCCACACCGGCGTCTCCCCCTTTTCCAGAATTATCCCCTCCCCTATGCTTCCCCCCTTTAAAGCACCTCGCCGCTCCATGTGCCCCCCCGCAATTTGAGCACTCGTGCTTAAACTTGCACTTTGCCCCGAACTTGCATCCCCCCTCATTAAACAGGAAGCACAGCCCTTTCGCGGATGCTGACGCAAAACCTGACTGGCCTCCTCCCCCCACCTCCCCTCGAAAGGACTGACCCCCCCTAACCGGCGCCGTAACCTTTAACCACAACGCGATATCTTTGTGGTCCCACCGGATACCCTGCCGCACCGCCTTCCGCTGCCGGAACTGCTCATCGTAGCGCAGCCAAGCCAGCCCCCCATACACCCGATAGGCCTCCTCTATCGCGTCCAGATAACAAAAAAGAGCGGAACAACATTCCGGCTCCTTTTCCCCTATAACACTAGCCAGGATCGCGAACGCCTGCAACCAGTTTGCAAACGTGCGCGGTATTAACCTATGCCTCCGCTTCTCTTCCTCCTCTCTTTTCCCCTCATCCTTCCTCACCCTATCCAGGTTAAACTTCTCAAGAGGGAGCAGCGAAAAAATATCCACATACTCCCCCTTCCAGATCCGATCCCTCACCTCCTGCTTCAAATGGGCCCCCAGCGGCCCCTCAAAGCAAACATAAACCTCACCCTTTGCCCGGTCATCTAACCGCGACTCCCCCGCCTCCCCCACTCCACCGGCCTGCGTCTGCACTGACACGCTGGAAGCCCGCACGTCCGAAACCGTACCCCCACCACTCTGTACCCCACTGGGACCCCCCAACGCCCCCCAAACTGGCAACGGTGACAGGCCCCTGGCCCCCCAGCTAGCCGCCAGCCCCGCCAAACCCCCCAGCAACTGACCTAAACCTCTGTTCAAATCAAGGTGGGCTCCCCCACCCCCAGCCCCAGCCAAACTAGCCCCCAACTGTACTAACGGTCCCCAAGGTGTCTCACCTGGCTGCGTGGGTGCTGTGACCCCACCAGCCGCAGGTCCTGCATCCGGATGAGCCGATCTCTGCGCTGATCCTCCAGGGGCATCTTCTTCCAAGCGTCGCACCCCATCCACTGCTACTGGCAATTTCTTCAAGGAGGGCCGGCCCCTCCCCCTCTCTTCTGCTGCACGTCACCGCCGGGAGCCTGCTGCCTCCTGCCTCCTGGCCTGCAGCAGCTCCGCCATGCTGCCCACCTCTCCCACGCTGAGAGGCCCCAGTCACCGATCCATGGACTGGGCCTGCCGAACCGGGTCCCGTCTCCAAACGCCGTCCATCATGCCGGGCAGGCCTGGCACAGCCTGCAGCAGAGCTCCGCCGCTGACCAGGATTCCTCCCACGCCTGGGCGTCCGGGGAGGCACAGGTACCGACTGCCCCAGGCGTGAAGGGTCCCTTGAGGGGCTCCTCTTTCGGCGCTGAGCCCTAGGGGGCGCCATCTCCGGACTAAGGCGCGCCGGCGGTACGGACCGCCGCGGCCGGGACGTCTGAGGCAGAGGCAAAGCGGGAGCCTCTGCCACCCCCTGCAGCAGCTCCTGGATCCGACCCTGCAGCTAGTCCTCATCCTTCTCAGCCGCCGCTGCACGAAGCTGTGATATAATCACCTCCATTGTGCGTCTGGATGGCGGTCAGTACACACAAAATGGCCCCTATCTCCTGCCTCGCATCCCCTTTTAACCCCTTTGTCCCCCTCCCACTAAATCAAACCCACCAATCCCTAACCATAACCAGGGAGGGGTCTCCTTAAACCACCCCCTGTCATGTTCGCCTCCCCCTATGCTGCGCCCTCAGTCCGGCTCCTTCTGTTCTGTGGTGTTCAAGGAGACGAGGTCTTTGAAGACGTTTTTGTTTTTGAAGCCCTTCAGTCCCAGATGCCGTCTGATGGTTATGGGGCTGCAGTCAGCACCAGTAACGGCCTTAATTTGGGTCGATGATCGTCCAGTGTCTTGACGGACAGCCAATTGGATCCTCCGGCTCAGTGCTGAGGACATTTTTTTGGGTCTTCCACTTGACTTTTTTGTTCCATAACCCTCAGGATCATTTAAAGGGTTTCTACCACCAGAAATACTGTTATGTAGCTGACTGATATAGCGATGCGCTAATATCAGCACTACATAACAGTATGTTTCTAACATTAGTCCCTGCAGCCGTTTTTGTAAAAAAAAGCACTTTTATTATATGCTTTGGATCAGCTGAAAAACAGCCTGTTTCAGTTTATTCGTTGTTTTCATTAAATTAAATGCTCAAAAAATGTTTTGTCTCACTCCCATTTCTTCTTGTTGCATGTTGGAGCTCTACTTGGAACCTTGTTAAGATCCAGCCATGATAAATAGGATTTTTCGCCATTTTTCAAGTGGTCTTAAACTTTTGATCAGGACTGTACCTCGGTGGGTGGGTATTTAAATATGGCAGCCGCTCGCGAGCACCATAGCTGCTGGGTGCTGTTTTAACCCCTTAAAGACCCATGACGTACATGTACGTCATATCTTGATGGGACTTAAAGACCCATGACGTACAGTCGTGGCCAAAAGTTTTGAGAAGGACAAAAATATTAGTTTTCACAAAGTTTGCTGCTACACTGCTTTTAGATCTTTGTTTCAGTTGTTTCTGTGATGTAGTGAAATATAATTACACGCACTTCATACGTTTCAAAGGCTTTTATCGACAATTACATGACATTTATGCAAAGAGTCAGTATTTGCAGTGTTGGCCCTTCTTTTTCAGGACCTCTGCAATTCGACTGTGCATGCTCTCAATCAACTTCTGGGCCAATTCCTGACTGATAGCAACCCATTCTTTCATAATCACTTCTTGGAGTTTGTCAGAATTAGTGGGTTTTTGTTTGTCCACCCGCCTCTTGAGGATTGACCACAAGTTCTCAATGGGATTAAGATCTGGGGATTTTCCAGGCCATGGACCCAAAATGTCAACGTTTTGGTCCCCGAGCCACTTAGTTATCACTTTTGCCTTATGGCACGGTGCTCCATCGTGCTGGAAAATGCCTTGTTCTTCACCAAACTGTTGTTGGATTGTTGGAAGAAGTTGCTGTTGGAGGGTGTTTTGGTACCATTCTTTATTCATGGCTGTGTTTTTGGGCAAAATTGTGAGTGAGCCCACTCCCTTGGATGAGAAGCAACCCCACACATGAATGGTCTCAGGATGCTTTACTGTTGGCATGACACAGGACTGATGGTAGCGCTCACCTTTTCTTCTCCGGACAAGCTTTTTTCCAGATGCCCCAAACAATCGGAAAGAGGCTTCATCGGAGAATATGACTTTGTCCCAGTCCTCAGCAGTCCATTCACCATACTTTCTGCAGAAGATCAATCTGTCCCTGATGTTTTTTTTGGAGAGAAGTGGCTTCTTTGCTGCCCTTCTTGACACCAGGCCATCTTCCAAAAGTCTTCGCCTCACTGTGCGTGCAGATGCGCTCACACCTGTCTGCTGCCATTCCTGAGCAAGCTCTGCACTGGTGGCACTCCGATCCCGGAGCTGAATCCTCTTTAGGAGACGATCCTGGCGCTTGCTGGACTTTCTTGGACGCCCTGAAGCCTTCTTAACAAGAATTTAACCTCTTTCCTTGAAGTTCTTGATGATCCTATAAATTGTTGATTGAGGTGCAATCTTAGTAGCCACAATATCCTTGCCTGTGAAGCCATTTTTATGCAATGCAATGATGGCTGCACGCGTTTCTTTGCAGGTCACCATGGTTAACAATGGAAGAACAATGATTTCAAGCATCACCCTCCTTTTAACATGTCAAGTCTGCCATTTTAACCCAATCAGCCTGACATAATGATCTCCAGCCTTGTGCTCGTCAACATTCTCACCTGAGTTAACAAGACGATTACTGAAATGATCTCAGCAGGTCCTTTAATGACAGCAATGAAATGCAGTGGAAAGTTTTTTTTTTGGGATTAAGTTAATTTTCATGGCAAAGAAGGACTATGCAATTCATCTGATCACTCTTCATAACATTCTGGAGTATATGCAAATTGCTATTATAAAAACGTAAGCAGCAACTTTTCCAATTTCCAATATTTATGAAATTCTCAAAACTTTTGGCCACGACTGTACATGTACTTCATGAGGTCTGGGGGAACATTGGGGTGGAATCGCTGCACCATGGCTGCTCTTACCGGCAGGCAGCTATGCCGGGAAAGAGCAGCTCCAAGCGCTGCGATTGGATGATCAATGTGTCGGTCACATTGCAGCACAGGAAGCTGTCAGCAGCTGCGGGGAGGGTCGGGAGGAGGTCAGGGGACAGTGGCTGGTGCTGAACTGGTCAGCACCTGAACTGGTCAGCACCGGTCACATCCGAGGTGAGGCAGGGGACACCAGTGTTTTGTGTCCCCTGCCAGCGCTGCGATTATCTGAAACAACGCTCCAGCCAATGGCAGCGCTATAGCTGCACAGGAAGAGGCAGAACGTCCCTGCATGCAGCCATTCTAGCTGGTGACTGCTTGCAGATAGGTTCTGTGCTGCTGTGGCTTGCTGGGACTTGTGCTGTACCACCACTACGAATTTAACGCCTTTGCTGCTGAAAAGAAGAAAGAACAACAACATCTGGAATAGCTGCACAATTCTTTTTTTTTTCATTTGCAGCTGTTCCAGATCCCTCCGTTCCTGTCCCTTCTCACCCCCCGTCCCCCCATCCTTTTTTTTACGGACACCATTTAGTCCGTGCACTTTTTTTGGTATTTTATTTTATTTTTTAACCATTTTCCAGCTCTGCATCACTTTTTCTGTGTGCGAGCTGTGACCGCCAAGTGCTTTTCAGTGCATACCTGCCTGATCAGCACCTGCGGATTATTTGTGCAGATTTTTTTGCAAATTTTTTTCATATTTAATTTTTTTTTTTGTTAAAAAAGAACTGGTAGGGCTTTATATAAATATTTATAGAGTTATATATTTATTTATATATATATATATATATATATATACAGTACAGACCAAAAGTTTGGACACACCTCATTCAAAGAGTTTTCTTTATTTTCATGACTATGAAGGCATCAAAACTATGAATTAACACATGTGGAATTATATACATAACAAACAAGTGTGAAACAACTGAAAATATGTCATATTCTAGGTTCTTCAAAGTAGCCACCTTTTGCTTTGATTACTGCTTTGCACACTCTTGGCATTCTCTTGATGAGCCTCAAGAGGTAGTCCCCTGAAATGGTTTTCACTTCACAGGTGTGCCCTGTCACTTTTAATAAGTGGGATTTTTTGCCTTATAAATGGGGTTGGGACCATCAGTTGCGTTGAGAAGTCCGGTGGATACACAGTTGATAGTCCTACTGAATAGACTGTTAGAATTTGTATTATGGCAAGAAAAAAGCAGCTAAGTAAAGAAAAACGAGTGGCCATCATTACTTTAAGAAATGAAGGTCAGTCAGTCAGCCGAAAAATTGGGAAAACTTTGAAAGTAAGGGCTATTTGACCATGAAGGAGAGTGATGGGGTGCTGCGCCAGATGACCTGGCCTCCACAGTCTCCGGACCTGAACTCAATCGAGATGGTTTGGGGTGAGCTGGAGTACAGAGTGAAGGCAAAAGGGCCAACAAGTGCTAAGCATCTCTGAGAGCTCCTTCAAGACTGTTGGAAGACCATTTCAGGGGACTACCTCTTGAAGCTCATCAAGAGAATGCCAAGAGTGTGCAAAGCAGTAATCAAAGCAAAAGGTGGCTACTTTGAAGAACCTAGAATATGACATGTTTTCAGTTGTTTCACACTTGTTTGTTATGTATATAATTCCCCGTGTTAATTCATAGTTTTGATGCCTTCATAGTCATGAAAATAAAGAAAACTCTTTGAATGAGAAGGTGTGTCCAAACTTTTGGTCTGTACTGTATATATAGATATAAGTAACATTTTTAGCCAATGTAGTAACGTTTTATACGATCTGTGGTGCTCTGCAGCACGCACAATCAGTAGTGTGCTCAGTAGCATCTGCACATTTGAGTTTTTTTTTTTCACATTTCTGTGTGAAAAAATAACTGCAGTTAGTGGTAGTTAGTTTTAGTTAGTTAGATAGGCCTCTTTCACACTTGCGTTGTCTGGATCCGTCGTGTACTCCATTTGCCGGAAGTGCCCGCCGGATCTGTAACACCGCAAGTGAACTGAAAGCATTTGAAGACGGATCCGTCTTCAAAATGCTTTCAGTGTTACTATGGCAGCCAGGACGCTATTAAAGTCCTGGTTGCCATAGTAGTAGTGGGGAGCGGGGGAGCAGTATTCTTACCGTCCGTGCGGCTCCCGGGGCGCTCCAGAATGACGTCAGAGCGCCCCATGCGCATGGATGACATGATCCATGCGATCACGTCACCCATGCGCGCGGGGCGCCCTGACGTCACTCTGCAGCGCCCCGGGAGCCGCACGGACGGTAAGTATACTGCTCCCCCGCTCCCCACTACACTACCATGGCAAACAGGACTTTAGTGTCCTGGCAGCCATGGTAACCATTCAGAAAAAGCTAAACGTCAGATCCGGTAATGCGCCGAAACGACGTTTAGCTTAAGGCCGAATCCGGATTAATGCCTTTCAATGGGCATTAATTCCGTACCCGGCCTTGCGGCAAGTGTTCAGGATTTTTGACTGGAGCAAAAAGCGCAGCATGCTGCGGTATTTTCTCCGGCCAAAAAACGTTCCGTTCCGGAACTGAAGACATCCTGATGCATCCTGAACGGATTTCTCTCCATTCAGAATGCATGGGGATAATCCTGATCAGGATTCTTCCGGCATAGAGCCCCGATGACGGAACTCTATGCCGGAACAGAACAACGCAAGTGTGAAAGAGCCCTTAGATAGATATATATATATATATATATATATATAGTTAGTTAGTTAGTCAGTTTAGATTTCAGCACGAACGCACCATCTGCGTACGTGCATTTTGCAACCACTGAGCACCGATCAGTAGTGTCCATTACTGATCGCGACTGCTCAGTTTGCGCTACAAGTAATTTTTATTTTTTTGCAGAAAATGTTTTAGTTTTTTTAGAACTTTTCTTCTGATTTTAAATTTCAATTTCAAATTTATTACAAGCCCCTTCACGTGTGAAAACACTACATACACTCCCCACACTAAATAAAGGTTTACACGTTTCACACGTCACACCCCAATAAAGTAAAAATGTCCCATTCATCCCAACGGCTATACTCAGCTGAAGAGGCATACGCCATGCTTGCCTCCGATACAGAGTCTGCCAGTGGGGTAGAAGAGGATGCCACTTTCCTCTACTCCCTCATCATCATCCGCTGATGATGGACCCTTTAGAACAGGCATGCTCAACCTGCGGCCCTCCAGCTGTTGTAAAACTACAACTCCCACAATGCCCTGCTGTAGGCTGTTCGGGCTTGCTGGGAGTTGTAGTTTTGCAACAGCTGGAGGGCCGCAGGTTGAGCATGCCTGCTTTAGAAGGTGCCACAGGGTAGCAGCGGAGGCAGCCCCCTAGAGTGAGCCCACATGGACCCCACCCCCTGACGATTATCAGCCCCAAATTCCGGAGTTCGTGGGCCACTCAGGAATTCTGATAGATTGTACGGACTTCACTGAGCTAGATTTTTTCAAAATCTTCTTCTCTGAAGATTTTGTAAATCTAATGGTGGCCCAAACCAACTTTTACGCCCAACAATTCATTGCTCAGAACCCTAGTTCGCCATACGCTAGACCCCTAGGTTGGACCCCAGTAGATGCAGCAGAGATGATGAAGTTTTGTGGACTCGTGCTGCATATGGGCGTAGTAAAGAAGCCAAACGTTAGACAATATTGGAATTCTGACATTTTCTACCAGACTCCAATTTACATGATCTGGAAGAGGTTTGAATGGCAGCTAAAATCCATGTCTGCCAATTCAGGCCTGCAAAAACCATATTTTGCACTTTGCCTGTAGAGGCCTGCTGTGCGCCAATACAGCAGACTACGAGCACATATGGGGTGTTCGCAAAATGGGGAACATATACTGAGGTGCATTTTCTCCTTTAACCCCTTGTGTAAGTGAAAAATTGGGGTCTGCTAGTAATTTTTCATTTTTACAAATGTGTCCTTTGAAATCCTCTCTCTAGTATTTCTGCCTTCTGTGAGACACCTTTTTGGTAAAAAGTACCCTTTCCACCACTTAAAATGTTTGTACGGGGGTGTAGTTTCTGGAATGGGGTCACTTTTGGGGGCTTCCACTCTAGGGCCACCTCTGGGTGTCTTCATATGCGACATAGCTCCTAATTACCATTCCAGCTAAATCCTCTCTCCTAACCGCCATATGGTGCTCCTTCCACTCTGAAGCCTGCCGTGCGGCCATACATCATGTGGGGTGCATTTTGTCCTGTTACCCCTTGTGAAAGTGAAAAATGTGGATGTAAAGCAACTGTTTCTGGAAAAATTGTGTGTGGTAGACAGAGGTAGATTTGGTTAGCAAATGTTTGGCAAAAGAAAATCATTTCTACAGGGAGTGCAGAATTATTAGGCAAGTTGTATTTTTGAGGATTCATTTTATTATTGAACAACAACCATGTTCTCAATGAACCCAAAAAACTCATTAATATCAAAGCTGAACATTTTTGGAAGTAGTTTTTAGTTTGTTTTTAGTTTTAGCTATTTTAGGGGGGATATCTGTGTGTGCATGTGACTAGAGTTGAGCGAACACCTGGATGTTCGGGTTCGACGAGTTCGGCCGAACTTTCGAAAAATGTTCGGGATCCGAACTCGACCCGAACTTCATCCCGAACCCGAACCCCATAGAAGTCAATGGGGACCCGAACTTTTGGGCACTAAAAAGGCTGTAAAACACACCCGGAAAGGGCTAGAGGGCTGCAAAAGGCAGCAAAATGTAGTTAAATCCCCTGCAAACAAATGTAGATAGGGAAATGATGAGTTAACATAAAATAAATAAAAATTAAACAATATTAATTGGAGTGAGGTCCCATAGCACAGAATCAGGCTTCAAGTCACCCACCAATGGAGAAGGTCACTTACTATTATTTTGACCACAGCACCCAGACAAAGGAGAGAGGTCCCACAGCAGAGAACCAGGCATCATATCACCCACCACAGGAGTAGGCCACCATTTAGTTACTTTGACCCCTACACCCAGACGGAGGAGAGAGGTTACACAGCAGAGAATCAGGCATTTAGATCACCCACCACAGGAGTAGGCCACCATTGAATCAGACCCCGGCAACCATGTCAGATGGCACAAGCATAAGCTTTATATCAATCAGCACAGGAGAAGGCGACTTTGACAGACTTTGACCCCTACACCCGGACGGAGGAGAGAGGTTTCAAAGCAGAGAATCAGGCATTTAGATCACCCACCACAGGAGTAGGCCCCAATTTAATGGGACCCCGGCAACCATGTCAGATGGCACAACCATCAGCTTCATATCAATCAGCACAGGAGAAGGCGACTTTGAAAGACTTTGACCCCTACACCCAGACGGAGGAGAGAGGTTTCACAGCAGAGAATCAGGCATTTAGATCACCCACCACAGGAGTAGGCCCCCATTGAATCAGACCCTGGCAACCATGTCAGATGGCACAACCATCAGCTTTATATCAATCAGCACAGGAGAAGGCGACTTTGAAAGACTTTGACCCCTACACCCAGATGGAGGAGAGAGGTTTCACAGCAGAGAATCAGGCATCATATCAACCACCACAGGAGAAGCCACCATTTAGTTACTTTGACCCCTGCACCCAGGAAGAGGAGAGAGGCACCACAGCACATATTCTGGCATCATATCAGCCACCACAGGAGAAGCCACCATTGAGTTACTTTGACCCCCGCACCCAGGAAGAGGAGAGAGGCACCACAGCACATATTCTGGCATCATATCAGCCACCACAGGAGAAGCCACCATTGAGTTACTTTGACCCCCGCACCCAGGAAGAGGAGAGAGGCACCACAGCACATATTCTGGCATCATATCAGCCACCACAGGAGAAGCCACCATTGAGTTACTTTGACCCCTGCACACAGGAAGAGGAGAGAGGCCCCACAGCACATATTCTGGCATCATATCAGCCACCACAGGAGAAGCCACCATTTAGTTACTTTGACCCCTTCACCCAAACAGAGGAGAGAGGTTCCACATCAGAGAATCAGGCATCATATCAACCACCACAGGAGTAGGCCACAATTTAATGGGACCCCGGCAACCATGTCAGATGGCACAACCATCAGCTTCATATCAATCAGCACAGGAGAAGGCGACTTTGAAAGACTTTGACCCCTACACCCCGACGGAGGAGAGAGGTTTCACAGCAGAGAATCAGGCATTTAGATCACCCACCACAGGAGTAGGCCCCCATTGAATCAGACCCTGGCAACCATGTCAGATGGCACAACCATCAGCTTTATATCAATCAGCACAGGAGAAGCCACCATTGAGTTACTTTGACCCCTGCACCCAGGAAGAGGAGAGAGGCCCCACAGCACATATTCTGGCATCATATCAGCCACCACAGGAGAAGCCACCATTGAGTTACTTTGACCCCCGCACCCAGGAAGAGGAGAGAGGCACCACAGCACATATTCTGGCATCATATCAGCCACCACAGGAGAAGCCACCATTGAGTTACTTTGACCCCCGCACCCAGGAAGAGGAGAGAGGCACCACAGCACATATTCTGGCATCATATCAGCCACCACAGGAGAAGCCACCATTGAGTTACTTTGACCCCTGCACCCAGGAAGAGGAGAGAGGCCCCACAGCACATATTCTGGCATCATATCAGCCACCACAGGAGAAGCCACCATTGAGTTACTTTGACCCCCGCACCCAGGAAGAGGAGAGAGGCACCACAGCACATATTCTGGCATCATATCAGCCACCACAGGAGAAGCCACCATTGAGTTACTTTGACCCCCGCACCCAGGAAGAGGAGAGAGGCACCACAGCACATATTCAGGCATCATATCACACACCACAGGAGAAGGCCTCTTTCAGTGATTTAGGCCTTTGGACCCAGACAGAGGAGAGAGGCACCACAGCACATATTCTGGCATCATATCAGCCACCACAGGAGAAGCCACCATTGAGTTACTTTGACCCCTGCACCCAGGAAGAGGAGAGAGGCCCCACAGCACATATTCTGGCATCATATCAGCCACCACAGGAGAAGCCACCATTTAGTTACTTTGACCCCTGCACCCAGGAAGAGGAGAGAGGCACCACAGCACATATTCTGGCATCATATCAGCCACCACAGGAGAAGCCACCATTTAGTTACTTTGACCCCTTCACCCAAACAGAGGAGAGAGGTTCCACATCAGAGAATCAGGCATCATATCAACCACCACAGGAGTAGGCCACAATTTAGTTTATTTGACCCCTGCACCCAGGAAGAGGAGAGAGGCCCCACAGCACATATTCTGGCATCATATCACACACCACAGGAGAAGGCCTCTTTCAGTGATTTAGGCCTTTGGACCCAGACAGAGGAGAGAGGTCAGAGATTAGCTTCATATCCCCCAGCACAGCAGAAGACCGCTTTATTTGACTTAGGCCTCAGCACCCAGACAGAAGACAGAGGTAGCATGGCAGAGGTTATGGCTTCATGTCACCCGTTAGTTTAACCGGCCACTTTCATCTAGTTAGGCCCCGGCGCCCAGACAGAGAAGAGTTTCATTCAACTGTGGGTTTCATAAAATTTGTATCAAATAAAGAAGTGGCCCGTAGCACAACAAGACATGTTTTAGGCAGTTAATAAGGACTACTCTGCACAAGGGAGGGACAGGTCCTGTGGGATCCATGCCTGGTTCATCTTTATGAAGGTCAGCTTGTCC
Source organism: Bufo bufo (assembly GCF_905171765.1). Lineage (NCBI taxonomy): Eukaryota > Metazoa > Chordata > Amphibia > Anura > Bufonidae > Bufo > Bufo bufo. The sequence continues at coordinate 2,405 of NW_024400514.1, read as the reverse complement.
ACGTTGGCTGTTTACAGGCGGCTGCGCTTGTCAGTAATGACGCCCCCTGCCGTGCTGAATACGCGTTCAGATAAAACGCTGGCCGCCGGGCAGGAAAGCACCTCCAAGGCATAACATGCTAACTCTGGCCACGTGGACAATTTCGAAACCCAGTAGTTGAATGGGGCCGAACCATCCGTCAGGATGTGGAGGGGTGTGCAGACATACTGTTCAACCATGTTAGTGAAATGCTGCCTCCTGCTAACACGTTCCGTATCAGGTGTCGGTGCAGATAGCTGTGGCGTGGAGACAAAACTTTTCCACATTTCTGCCATGCTAACCCTGCCCTGAGATGAGCTGGCCGTGACACAGCTGCGTTGGCGACCTCTTGCCACTCCTCTGCCTTCACCTTCCACCTGTTCCCCTGTGACATGTGGGAATGCTCTCAAGAGCGCCTCTATCAGCGTGCGCTTGTACTCGCGCATCTTACGGTCGCGCTCCAGTTCAGGAATTAAAGTGGGCACATTGTCTTTATACCGGGGATCCAGCAGGGTGGCCACCCAGTAGTCTGCACACGTTAAAACGTGGGCAACTCTGCTGTCGTTGCGCAGGCATTGGAGCATATATTCGCTCATGTGGGCCAGGCTACCCATGGGTAAGGACAAGCTGTCCTCTGTGGGAGGCGTATCGTCATCGTCCACCGTATCCCCCCAGCCACGCACCAGTGATGGGCCTGGGCTGCCACCCCGCTGTGAACTTGCGTCATCCTCGTCCCCCTCCACCTCCTCCTCCTCATCCTCCTCGTCCTCCAGTACAGTGCCTTGGCTGGCGACTTGTGAACCTGTCCTCTGCTGCTTAAACAAACCTCCCTCTGAGCCACTTCGAACAGACTGGCCCGAAAGTGTTAGAAACGAGCCCTCATCCTCCTCCTCCTCCTCCACCTGGGCCACCTCCTCTAACATCATTGCCCTAAGTGTTTTCTCAAGGAGACATAGAAGTGGTATTGTAACGCTGATAACAGTGTCATCGCCACTGGCCATGTTGGTGGAGTACTCGAAACAGCGCAGCAGGGCACACAGGTCTCGCATGGAGGCCCAATCATTGGTGGTGAAGTGGTGCTGTTCGGCAGTACGACTGACGCGAGCGTGCTGCAGCTGAAACTCCACTATGGCCTGCTGCTGCTCGCACAGTCTCTCCAGCATGTGCAAGGTGGAGTTCCACCGGGTGGGCACGTCGCATATGAGGCGGTGAGCGGGAAGGCCGAAGTTCCGCTGTAGCGCAGACAGGCGAGCAGCGGCAGGATGTGAACGGCGGAAGCGCGCACAGACGGCCCGCACTTTATGCAGCAGCTCTGACATGTTGGGGTAGTGGTGAATGAACCTCTGCACCACCAAGTTCAGCACATGCGCCAGGCAAGGGATGTGCGTCAAACCGGCTAGTCCCAGAGCTGCCACGAGATTTCGCCCATTATCGCATACCACCAGGCCTGGCTTGAGGCCCACCGGCAGAAACCACTCGTCGGTCTGTTGTTCAATACCCCGCCACAACTCCTTTGCGCTGTGGGGCCTGTCCCCCAAACATATGAGTTTCAGAATGGCCTGCTGACGTTTACCCCGGGCTGTGCTGAAGTTGGTGGTGAAGGTGTGTGGCTGACCGGATGAGCTGGTGGAAGCAGTGGAGGAGGAAGCCGAGTAGGAGGAGGAGGCTACAGGAGGCAGAGAATGATGCCCTGCGATCCTAGGGGGCGGAAGGACGTGCGCCAAGGAACTGTCCGCCGGGGGCCCAGCCGCCACTACATTCATCCAGTGTGCAGTTAGTGAGATATAGCGTCCCTGGCCGTGCTTACTGGTCCACGTATCTGTGGTTAGGTGGACCTTGCCACAAATGGCGTTGCGCAGTGCACACTTGATTTTATCGGACACTTGCATGTGCAGGGAAGGCACGGCTGTCTTGGAGAAGTAGTGGCGGCTGGGAACCACATACTGCGGGACAGCCATGGCCATCAGCTGTTTGAAGCTGTCTGTGTCCACCAGCCGGAATGACAGCATTTCAAAGGCCAGCAGTTTAGAAATGCTGGCGTTCAGGCCAAGGGCTCGAGGGTGACTCGGGGGGAATTTGCGCTTCCTCTCTAAGGTTTGAGATATTGAGAGCTGAACGCTGCTGTGTGATATAGTGGAGACGCTAGTTGACGGTGGCGGTGTCGGTGGCACATCCTCTGTTTGCTGCTCGGCAGGTGGCAACATTCCTCTCGAGGCGGAAGCCGAGGCAGCAGCGGTAGAGGGAGCAGGGGGAGCCTCAGCGAGTGCCTGGTTTTTAAGGTGTGTACCCCACTGCAGTTCATGCTTTGCATGTAGATGCCTGGTCATGCAGGTTGTGCTGAGGTTCAGAACGTTAATGCCTCGCCTCAGGCTCTGATGGCAGAGCGT
>NW_024400513.1:0-28834 GCF_905171765.1 Bufo bufo | reverse complement strand
TAATGTAAACGTGCTGGATGCACTGTCGGCCACCCAATTGACTAATGCCTGTACCTGCTCAGGCCTTACCATCCTTAGAACGGCATTGGGCCCCACCAAATATCCCTGAAAATTCTGGCGGCAACTGGGACCAGAGGTAGTTGGTACACTAGGACGTGTGGCTGTAGCTGAACGGGCACGTCCTCTCCCAGCACCAGAGGTTCCACTAACACCACCACGACCATGTCCACGTCCGCGTCCCTTGCTGGATGTTTTCCTCATTGTTACCGTTCACCACAATAAGAAAAATATTATTCGGGCCAATGTATTGAATTAAAATTCAGGCCTTTTTTTACAGACACCTAACACTGTCTGGCTATCTATTTAGGTACCGTATTACACTAATACAGGCACACCAGTAATGACAGATTTAGCTGAATATAAATGTGATGCCTATTTTTTACGCGCTGTGTGACAGATATATCTTTAATCACAGAATTAGACTTGTATCTGCACTGTAGCGTGTGTGTTAAGTTTTTCAGAATGACACTATCAGCACCTTGAATCTAAGATATCCTTTTTGGGATAGATTTAAAGTAGGCCTGATATAGCAGAAACTACTAATTTTGAGAATGGCAAATTTGGGAATAGTTTTTCAACCCAGAACAAAAACTGTGCTTTTACGGTCACTACAAATAATTTGACCAGCTAAAACAGTACAGATTTGGTTGAATATAAATGTGAGGCCTATTTTTTACGCGCTGTGTGACAGATATACCTTTAATCACAGAATTACACTTGCATCTGCACTGTAGCTTGTGTCTTAAGTTTTTCAGAATGACACTATCAGCACCTTGAATCTAAGATATCCTTTTTGGGATAGATTTAAAGTAGGCCTGATATAGCAGAAACTACTAATTTTGAGAATGGCAAATTTGGGAATAGTTTTTTAACCCAGAACAAAAACTGTGCTTTTACGGTCACTAAATATAACTTGACCAGCTAAAACTGTACTGATTTGGAGGAATAGAAATGTCAGGCCTATTTTTTAGGCGCTGGGTGACAGGCTCAACTTGCCCCTGATGTAGTATATGGCCAAAAAATAACCACACTATTGATGGTTAAATGCACTTGGGTGACACAGGCTCAGCCTGCACCTAATGTAGTATATGGCCAAAAAATAACCACACTATTGATGGCTAAATGCACTTGATGAAAGATTGACCCTGATGTAGGATATAGCAAAAAATAACCACACTATTGATGGTTAAATGCACTTGGGTGACACAGGCTCAGCCTGCACCTGATGTAGTATATGGCCAAAAAATACCCACACTATTGATGGTTAAATGCACTTGATGAAAGCTTGACCCTGATGTAGGATATAGCAAAAAATAACCACACTATTGATGGTTAAATGCACTTGATGACAGCTTGACCCTGATGTAGGATATAGCAAAAAATAACCACACCATTGATGGTTAAATGTACTTGGTGGCAGCTTGAGGTGGCGCACCACAAGCCACAAAATGGCCGCCAATCACCCCAGAAAAAAGTGACTGAAAAACGCTCTGGGCAGCCTAAAAACAGTGAGCAATTGAATAGCAGCAGTTCAATGATCTACAGCTGTAGATCGATCACTGAATGAAGTCTTTTGGAGGAGTTAATCACTGCCTAATCTCGCCCTAACATCGCAGCTGCAACCTCTCCCTACACTTGTATCAGCAGAGTGACGTGCAGCGCTACGTGACCCAAGCTTATATAGAGGCTGGGTCACATGCTGCACTGGCCAATCACAGCCATGCCAATAGTAGGCAAGGCTGTGATGGCCTCTTGGGGCAAGTAGTACGACGCTTGTTGATTGGCTGCTTTGCAGCCTTTCAAAAAGTGCCAAGAAAGCGCCGAACACCGAACCCGGACTTTTACGAAAATGTTCGGGTTCGGGTCCGTGTCACGGACACCCCAAAATTCGGTACGAACCCGAACTATACAGTTCGGGTTCGCTCATCCCTAGCAGCTACACATGTGAGTACTGAGGACATTGGGGCAAGGAACTCGGGATTACCCTGATTGACATGCCTGCATGCAGCCAATCAGCAGGCAGCCAGCCCTGTGGTGTCACAGCACTATGAATACGGCAACTATTTTAGATTCTGCCATTTTCCAGCATTCAGAGTGCAGGGAAGATGTGTGAAGGCGCTAGGAACAGCTATTGGAAAAACGATTGTGAAAAAAAAAAAAATTATTTATAAGTGCAAGGAAAGGATAGGGAGGAATCATTTCACAGCATCTTAGTGCAGGGAGAGACGTCAGAAGGCGCTAGGTACATTGATAGGAAAGTGATTTACAAGTGCAGGGAACGGTTATTTGGGGATCCAAATAGTCATTAGATAGCTCTGTCATTCAAGCTTTTTGTTATTAGGCTGCAAGTCTTATGTTGAAAAGCCTTTAGAAGCTTATGTCTTAGTATCTTATTCAGTACTACAAGAAAAATATATACGCATTTCACTTGTGCAGTTATTTCTGTTCAAAGCGTATAGGGGCATATTTCAGTAACAAAGAAAAATATATACTCACTGCACTGTTGCAGTTATTTCTGTTAAAAGTGTATAGGAGCGTATTTCAGTAAAATAAGACAAATATATACTCACTGCACTGTTGCAGCTATTTCTGGTGAAAGCGTATAGGGACGTATTTCAGTAAAATACGAAAAAAAATTACGCACTGCACTATTTAATTGTTTTCTAGTTAAAGCGTATAGTGGCCTATTTTATTACAACCAGAAATATGTATTCTCAGGTCACTTCTGTGGTTATTTCTGGTGAAAGCGTATAGAGGCGTATTTAATTAAAAAAAGAAAAATATATACGCACTGCACTGTTGCAGTTATTTCTGTTGAAAGTGTATAGGGGCGTATTTCTGTAAAAAAAAAGACAAATATATACGCACTGCACTGTTGCAGTTTTTTCTGGTGAAAGCGTATAGGGGCGTATTTCAGCAAAATAAGAAAAATATATACGCACTGCACTGTTGCAGTTATTTCTGGTGAAAGCACATTGGGGCGTATTTCAGTAAAATAAGAAAAATATATATGCACTGCACTGTTGCAGTTATTTCTGGTGAAAGTGTATAGGGCTTATTACAGTAAAAAAATAAAAATATATTCTTAGTGCATTTCTGCAGTTAATTCTGGTGAAAGCGTATAGTGGCCTATTTCAGTCCAACAAGAAAAATATATGCTCAGTTCACTTCTGCAGTTATTTCTGCAGTAAAAAAAGAAAAATATATACGCATTTCACTGGTGCACCACTTATTTGTGGCAAAAGTGTTCAGTGGCCTGTTTCAGTACAGAAAGAAATATATATACGCACTTCACTGGTGCATTTATTTCTGGTGAAAGCGTTTATTGGCCTATTTCAGTACAAAAGGAAAAATATATTCTCAGTTCACGTCGGTGGTTATATGTGTTGAAAGCATCTGCTTCGCAGCAGCCTTCCTGCCTGGGAAGTAGTGGTGCAGGGGTTCGCCGAAGTAGCGGCTGTAGCAGTCTGTCAGTTCGGCGTTTATATGTGTTTTTTTGTATTTCAGTACAAGAAAAATACATTCTCTGTTCACGTCGGAAGCGGTTATATGTGTTAAAAGCGTTTAGTGGCCTATTTCGGTACATACAGACAAATGCATTCTCAGTTCACGTCGGCGGCGGTTATATGTGTTGAAAGCATTTAGTGGCCTATTTCAGTACAGACAGAAATATACATTCTTAGTTCACGTCGGCGGCGGTTATATGTGTCGAAAGCGTTTAGTAGCCTATTTCAGTACAAACAGAAAAATACATTCTCAGTTCACGTCGGAGGCAGTTATATGTCTAAAAGCGTTTAGTGGCCTATTTTAGTCCAAACAGAACAGAAAAATGCATTCTCAGTTCACGTTGACGGCGGTTAGATGTGTTGAAAGCATTTAGTGGCCTATCCTAATTCTGTACAAACAGAAAAATACATTCTCAGTTCACGTTGGCGGTTAGATGTGTTGAAAGCATGGCTGGGATTCAGCAGGGTGGCAGCAGTGGGAGGTCGGGAGCCAAATGTGCCCAGAGTAGAGCACCTGCTTCGCAGCAGCCTACCTACCCGGGAAGTAGCAGGTATTCACCAGAGCGCTCCATGACCTTCCCAGGAATTGCTGTCAGGAGCAGCGGTTTATTTCTGAGACGTCCGTATAGTGCGGGGGAAATCTGAAGACCCTTTCCATCTCCGTGCTCCAGTAAATTTGGTAAAATCTTTATTGAAGTATTTTGGTGGAAAAAATTATTTTATTCAGTGTTCAGCGCTGCACTTATATGCGTTAAAATCTTTTGTGAATTATTTCGGTGGAAAAACAAATTTCATTCAGCGTTCAGTGCTGCACTTATATGCACTAAAATCTTTTGTGACTTATTTCGGTGGGAAAAAAAATTTCATTCAGCGTTCAGTGCTGCAGTTATACGTGGTAAAATCTTTTATGACTTATTTCTTTGGGAAAAAAAATTGTATTCAGCGTTAAGCGCTGCACTTTTATGCAGTAAAATCTTTTTTTACTTATTTCGGTGGAAAAAAAATTGTATTCAGCGTTAAGCACTGCACTTATATGCGGTCAAATCTTTTGTGACTAATTTGGTGGAAAAACAAATTTCATGCAGCGTTCAGGGCTGCAGTTATATGTGGAAAAATCTTTTGTGACTTAGTTCGGTGGAAAAAAAAATTGGATCCAGCGTTAAGCGCTGCACTTATATGTGTTAAAACCTTTTGTGAATTATTTTGGTGGAAAAACAAATTTCATGTAGCGTTCAGCGCTGCAGTGATATGTGGTAAAATCTTTTGTGACTTATTTCGGTGAAATAACTAATTTCATTTAGCGTTTAGAGCTGCAGTTATATGTGGTAAAATCTTTTGTGCATTATTTCAGTGGAAAAACAAATTTATACATCCTCCATTAACATCCTCCTCTCTTCATTCTCAGTCCCAATACACACACTGACTTGACCCCCCCTCCCCCACCAGCTACGTATATACAGGTGAAACTTGAAAAATTTGAATATCGTGCAAAATTAATTTATTTCAGTAATGCAACTTAAAATGTGAAACTAACATATGAGATAGACTCATTACATGCAAAGCGAGATATTTCAAGCCTTTATTTGTTATAATTTGGATGATTATTTCTTACAGCTTATGAATAGTGTTGATCACGAATATTCAAATTGCAAATTTTTATTGCGAATATCGGCACTTCGAGAATTCGCGAATATTTAGAATATAGTTATATATTCGTACTTTTGAATATTCAAGATTTTTTTTAATCAGTACACATGATCCCTCCCTGCTTCTAGCTTGTGGGCCAATGAGAAGGCTGCAATATCTTTGACTTTAGGAGTAGCGTTGATTGTGAATTTTGTAATGAATTTTCGTAATGCGAATTTTCGTAATAAGAATCAATGAGATCGTGAAAACTCTGATCCGATGGTATATTCTAACCCCCAGGCATTCCCATGGTGATGGGGACTCTTGTCGGGGAGGAGTATGATAAAGTGGAACAACTGTACAGATTTAAAAAAAAAACCACGAATATTCAAAAACAAGAATATATAACAATATAGCGAATATTCAGAAAAAAAAAGGAATATAGAGCAATTTTGCTAATATAGTGCTATAATCTTCTTTGTCTAATAGTTGTAATTTTTTTCTCATCTGAAGTTCAGATTGGAAAAAATTACAACTATTAAAAAAAAAGATTATGGCACTATATTAGCTAAATTGTTCTACATTAGTTTTTTTTTCGAATATTCGCTAAATATTCTTGTTTTAGAATATTACAAATATTCGAAAAACAAATATATCGAATATATAAATTTTTTAGAATATTCGTCTTTTTTTCCATCTGAAGTCATGATTCCTCCTTGCTTAAGTAACTTAAGCAGGGAGAAATCATGATTTCAGATAGAAAAAACAAGAATATATAGTGAATATTCAAAAAAAAATGTAGTACAATTTAGCTAATATAGTGCTATAATGTTTTATTTTTAATAGTTGTAATTTTTTTTCCAATCTGGACTTCAGATGAGAAAAAAATTACAACTATTAGACAAAGAAGATTATAGCACTATATTAGCTAAATTGCTCTATATTCGTTTTTTTCAAATATTCGCTATATTGCTATATATTCTTGTTTTTGAATATTACGAATATTCTAAAAATGAATATATTCGTTTTCTAGAATATTCGTCTTTTTTTCGAAAATCTGTACAGTTGTTCCACTTTGGCAAGCGTCCCCGTCACCATGGGAACGCCTGGGGGTTAGAATATACCATCGGATCTGAGTTTTCACGATCTCATTGATTCTCATTATGAAAATTCGCATTACGAAAATTCACAATCAACACTACTCCTAACGAATATTTGAATTCGCAAATATTCTACAAATATTCTACAAAATATTTGCGAAATATCGCGAATTCAAATATGACCCCTGCCGCTCATCACTACATATGAAACCCCAAAGTCAGAATTTTGAGGTACCCTTTGCTCAGGGGGTATGGACAAGGAAATTGCTGTGTGAGGAGGGGATGAGGTATTGTCCTGTTCTGTGCCAGCATTTCTCAATCGATGCCCACAGTGACGCTGTGTACAGTTTAGAGCTGTCTCCTCCCCTGGATGTATGGGAAACATCAGGGAATGTACAGTGCTCCAAAGAGCAAATCTGCTCTGTATACAATCTTACTTGGGCATCGGGAGAGCTCGGCTGTCAAAGAGCAGGACAATACATAATCTCCCCTCACAAAGTGATGTGTATTTACTGCTTTTCATACCTGACAACTTTTTGAGCCACTTATGCAGGAGGGGAGAGGTGAGCAGGAAGCTGCTGGAAATTTTTCAGTTCATGGTAACATTCCCTCCACACATCCCTCCATTTTATGGGATGTCTATCGCCCTAGTGATGCAACCCTTCAGCCATGCCCTCTTTCCCTTTTTTAAGGACCCACCCCTTTTAATGTTACTATCCTGTTCCCCTCAGAGTGTTTTTGGGCACCAGGAATGCATCTAATGATCTAAGTCCTGATGCCTCATGTAAATAGGGCAGCTCTCCGAGAGATGTTGGGAGGGTTTCCCGGCACCTGGGAGATCCTCTTTTTCCAGAGTTTCCTGGAAAGTTGGCAAGTATGTAATACAAAAAGCATGTCTACAGCTTCATGATGGTATGTTAAAATTCAGCATCTAGATGGTGGGGGCAAGAATGGTGGGGAGAGTGTCATGACTGTAGAGGTAGGGCCATAGAAGTGTAGTTTGAAACCCAGGGAAGAAAGCCATATCCTTTGCTCATGGTGTCTCGACACAGGAGCAGGTAGAGCAGTTTCTTGTGTGTCGAGTACTAGAAGAACTAGAGGACTTCTGGTCTGCAAACAACGGGGATGGAATTGTTCTCACTCAACATTTAGTCAGCGTTTACACAATGTGTTCAAGACACAATATGTCTATAGTTGTCCTGTGCTACATACTTCTCAATCATCTTTAAGACAATGTTCAACTCCACTAAAATATATGTATGGAGAATCCAAATGAGGTTTATTTCAGAATGAATCATTGTTATTATGTCACAATAGAGAGAAGGGAGGAGATCATTACATCAGAGCCTGGCTGCATGGAGATTGCAAGGACAAAACTAAACAGCATACACATACTTCAAAACTATGAAGACATGGGACATGACAGAAATGACAGAAGAATAGAATTTTTTTAATCAGGGTCCGTTACAAATTTGCATAATAACTTCAGAGCTCAAATTTTTTAAACTTTTATTTCAATGGACAATGCCTATAGGAGAGCCAATCCTGGTTATGTAAACTCACTCCAGTGTTTTAACCTTTAATGTTCAGTCACAGTTACATTTAAATGCTGCTTATTAATATCTGATGTTTATCAAATTTGTAATAGTGGCTCTACAATCTTATTCATGTAGGGGCACCACCATACCAAACCCTCAACCTCCTTTATGATGCACATAGATCCTAGTGTATATGGAAAAGGCTTGTCTTCATGAGACAATCAATCCCTTTACATTAAAAACGGCAAAAGAATATATTTTACAAGGATGCTATATAACCTTGGTTAGCTGTTTTTATGCATTCATTTAAGGTACAATTCATTTGTCTATGAGTTATCTTTACCCTGCAACATAAATAACAATTACTATTTTCTTTTGGTAGGTTCCCAATCCTGAAGAAAATGAGGCAGTCGGTACAATAACTCTCTCTCTTAAAAATTCAGGGGAATCCCATACCAACAGTAGTAAAGTTCTAGTAAAGAAGCAGCTATCCAAAATTCTAGTCCAGACAGACAAAGCCGTGTACAAACCAGGACAAGCTGGTAAGAAAAAATAAATAAAGTTGTCACGTTCACTAATAAAATCATTGGCACGATCACAAAAGGTAGTGCAGCAGTGCACAAGTCAGAACCACTAGCTGGCTCAATAACAAATTCCAAGGACAAAGTGTGCATAATGACTGCGCTAACTATCAATGTCCAGAATCCAACTAGCATGGCCGACTGCTGCTCCCTACACTACTGTGTGTTAGTAATCACAGGTATATGTACCGTTTTTTGTAGTAGACACAGGATATTTTCCACATAAACAAGCCAATTAGGCACCTACCAGCATTGGTGGCAATGGAGAGGAAAAATAAGTCCTATGTATGCAGCGTCCTCTTGTATAGACAAAAATTAACAGCCCAAGCAATGTCAATTGCAATTCTGAAGATTGCTTGAATTTTCCCCCAGTCAAAAGCTGCTTTCTCCTCTTTAAAACTCCTGTTCTATACAGAGCACACTGTGACGCCACATAAAATTTGCAACTCCATGCCAGGCAACCCCCTGTAACATACTGTATATAGGTGTAGACCACATTGCACTGATCCCCAATATATTATCAAGGTGCGCCATTTCATAAATTTGGGGCATACACACAAACCAAAGCAGTCCTAAAGCTAACACAAAAACAAATGCAAATGATAAATGTCCCCCATATTTTATTTATATTGTAGCGTCCACACTTGCCTATATTCATTGTAGAAAAAAATTCTAATGTTTTAAAGATTTTTCCAGTGACTTTGTTTTATTCTTTTTATGGAACAGTAAAATTCTGGATTCTGTCCCTTAACGAAGATTTCAAACCAGAAGATATTTTTTTTGTAAGTTTAAAGTAAAACTAATAGCAGTTAAGAAAAATAAAATGTCTCAGATTTTATGTGAATGACGGCAGTTATAAGGACTTTGTATTGATATGCCTCCAACTGAATATTGCCTCCAGAAAAAAATCATGCCATGTTTCATTGCATTGTACTGCTGTACCCTAGAACCCTAAGTTATATTTGTGGTAGATTAATAAATCCAATCAAAGTTTTAAATTCCACATCATTTTTTATTTCAAAATGGGCAGAGTATGATATTACCTTTAAGAACCCGAGAATAATCTATGTTTTTTTTTTTTTTTCTTAGATCCCGGTGGTTGAAGTACAGGTAAGAAAAGAAATAAAATAAAATTAAGTAATAATAATAATAACATACAGAGACATCCATATCACCCCTTTTGAATGTGTGTTTTATTTGGTGAATTTTTACTTTGCTTTTTAGAAGATTATAATACAAGCTTTGCTCAACTGAGGTTATTTCTTTTAGGACCCAGACAAAAATAGGATTAATCAATGGTTGAATGTGAAACTCAATCAGGGAATTGCTGAGCTCTCCTTAGATCTGACATCTGAGCCCACACTGGGAGAATACACCATTAAACTGAAAGATACATCTCATACCTTCAGTGTAGAGGAATATGGTGAGGAAATGACTATATGCTCAATACTAATATCTAACATGTGTTTGTTTATTCATCTCTAATCTGTATCTATTATGTCCTTTTCAGTTCTTCAAAAATTTGAGGTCAATATCAAGTTACCTAAATATGTTCTGTATAACAGTGAAACGTTTCCAGCTGAAGTTTGTGCCAAGTGAGTAAAAAAAATTGTTCAATTTTGGCATTATTTGATCCAAGGATACTTTTTATGGTGCAGTAGCTCCATGTGATGGCAGCATGCTTATTGCAAGTAGTAGGCTTTACTGAAGAGGTGGGTTTCCTGGTTTAAATGTTGGGGAGTTTGAAATGCCAGGGTATTGAGTTCCAGAATATGGGGGAATGCACGTGAGAAAGGAGGTCAGATATGTAAGGAGGGGACAGATTGTGGACTGCCTTCTATGTCATTGTTAGTATTTTGAACTGAATTTGGTGGGAAATGGGGAGTCAGTAAAGAGACTGTCAAAGGAGAAAGGCAGAAGAGAATTGAGGGTAGCAGAGTGGAGTTTAGATGTGTGAGTGTTAGATGGGATGCCACAGAGGAGGATGTTGCAGTAGTCCAGGCAGGTGATAACAATGGTGTACACTAGCATTTTAGTTGACTCAATGTTGAAGAAGGAGAGTAAATGAGAAATTTTGAAAGAGCCAGGTGGTGGTAAGGGTTAGGATGTGTGGCTTGAAAGACAGAGCAGAATCAAATGTTATTCCCAGAGAGTAGACCTGTGAGACTGGAGAAAGGATGGTGCTGTAATGTAAACTGTAATGGATAGGTCTGGTAGGGGGGCTGAGTTATATGGGGGGGAAGATGAATTCAGTATTCTCTATAAAGAATATTCACACACACATATTGCATATACACACATTTATACAGTATACACATGCACTTACAGCACTTACACAAATATATAGAACATATACATACACACGCGCACACTGTACTTACCGCAGTGACATCAGGTTCTGAGATTCTAGAGGGTGCCATGAACATCATCTAAACCATTTACATAGGCTGTAGCCCAAATTAGTTTCTGCTTACCAATTAAAATCAAGTACTCCATATTATCTCAAAATCAATCAAAACCTCAAAATAAGTATAGCCCCTAAAATAAATACAGACTGCCAAAAAAACTACAGACCACAGGCCACGCCCCTTACATGTATACAGACCACAGGGCAGATCTTCTGAATTAATAAGGACCCAGAATAAAGAATCCCTGAATAAATACACAATCAGAAAAATGAATACCTCAAAGCAGACCTCTGAATACAGACCCCGGAACAAAGACAGGATTTAGAATAAATACAGACCTTACAATGTAGTTCCTTCAGAAGGCGCCTGGCTGCCATGCCAAGTGTTTAGCACCCCTAAATTACAATTATGCAGTGCCGATGAGAGGACAGAAGAAGCTCCCTTCCTCTGTCCAATCTCTCAGATGACATGGCTAACACAGACATTACATCTCAGGGGTTAAACTACTGGGATTGGAGCTACCTTATTTCTCATCCAGGCACAGTGAGAACTTGGTACCAGCTGTATAAAGCAGCCGGCACCCAGGAGCACGGCTCCTCGGCCCATGATATTGCCTTGACATACTACACTGCTCAAAAAAATAAAGGGAACACAAAAATAACACATCCTAGATCTGAGTTAATTAAATATTCTTCTGAAATACTTTGTTCTTTACATAGTTGAATGTGCTGACAACAAAATCACACAAAAAGAAAAAAATGGAAATCAAATTTTTCAACCCATGGAGGTCTGGATTTGGAGTCACACTCAAAATTAAAGTGGAAAAACACACTACAGGCTGATCCAACTTTGATGTAATGTCCTTAAAACAAGTCAAAATGAGGCTCAGTAGTGTGTGTGGCCTCCACGTGCCTGTATGACCTCCCTACAACGCCTGTGCATGCTCCTGATGAGGTGGCGGACGGTCTCCTGAGGGATCTCCTCCCAGACCTGGACTAGGGTCTGCCAACTCCTGGACAGTCTGTGGTGCAACGTGACGTTGGTGGATAGAGCGAGACATGATGTCCCAGATGTGCTCAATTGGATTCAGGTCTGGGGAACGGGCGGGCCAGTCCATAGCATCAATGCCTTCATCTTGCAGGAACTGCTGACACACTCCAGCCACATGAGGTCTAGCATTGTCTTGCATTAGGAGGAACCCAGGGCCAACCGCACCAGTATATGGTCTCACAAGGGGTCTGAGGATCTCATCTCGATACCTAATGGCAGTCAGGCTACCTCTGGCGAGCACATGGAGGGCTGTGCGGCCCTCCAAAGAAATGCCACCCCACACCATTACTGACCCAATGCCAAACCGGTCATGCTGGAGGATGTTGCAGGCAGCAGAACGTTCTCCACGGTGTCTCAAGACTCTGTCACATCTGTCACATGTGCTCAGTGTGAACCTGCTTTCATCTGTGAAGAGCACAGGGCGCCAGTGGCGAATTTGCCAATCTTGGTGTTCTCTGGCAAATGCCAAACGTCCTGCACGGTGTTGGGCTGTAAGCACAACCCCCACCTGTGGACGTCGGGCCCTCATATCACCCTCATGGAGTCTGTTTCTGACCGTTTGAGCAGACACATGCACATTTGTGGCCTGCTGGAGGTCATTTTGCAGGGCTCTGGCAGTGCTTCTCCTGTTCCTCCTTGCACAAAGGCGGAGGTAGCAGTCCTGCTGCTGGGTTCTTGCCCTCCTACGGCCTCCTCCACGTCTCCTGATGTACTGGCCCGTCCCCTGGTAGCGCCTCCATGCTCTGGACACTACGTTGACAGACACAGCAAACCTTCTTGCCACAGCTCGCATTGATGTGCCATCCTGGATAAGCTGCACTACCTGAGCCACTTGTGTGGGTTGTAGACTCCGTCTCATGCTACCACTAGAGTGAAAGCACCGCCAGCATTCAAAAGTGACCAAAACATCAGCCAGGAAGCATAGGAACTGAGAAGAGGTCTGTGGTCACCACCTGCAGAACCACTCCTTTATTGGGGGTGTCTTGTTAATTGCCTATAATTTCCACCTGTTGTCTATCCCATTTGCACAACAGCATGTGAAATTGATTGTCACTCAGTGTTGCTTCCTAAGTGGGCAGTTTGATTTCACAGAAGTGCGATTGACTTGGAGTTAAATTGTGTTGTTTAAGTGTTCCCTTTATTTTTTTGAGCAGTGTATTATAGCACAGAGCATTAAGGAGCAACATTCTGTGATGTCACAGAATAAAAAGGGGTTAATCAGCTTGATGAGCTGATATATACGAGGGTAAGTAAAAAATTATCCACATTTTTTTAATCAACTTTCAGTTTTTTAGCATAATTTCTCAAGTCACTACTTCGCAGGTGTTATGTCAGTTATTTTGCACCTGTGGTGCGAGAAGCAATGGCTGCACGACTTTTGATGTGCACAAAAGAAGAGCATCATGTCTCCTGATACATTCTCAATTAGCCTCTGTAGTAGAAGAGCCGCTGGAAATTTTTAATAAAAACCAATTGAACAAATGATTTTTAGCCTAAAATGAATGCAATAATACTAAAATATGCCCCCAGAGGTGTCCATAGCCTTTAACCACTTCAGCCCCCTTAGCTTAAACACCCTTAATGACCAGGCCACTTTTTACACTTCTGCACTACACTACTTTCACAGTTTATTGCTCGGTCATGCAACTTACCACCCAAATGAATTTTACCTCCTTTTCTTCTCACTAATAGAGCTTTCATTTGGTGGTATTTCATTGCTGCTGACATTTTTACTTTTTTTGTTATTAATCAAAATTTAACGATTTTTTTGCAAAAAAATGACATTTTTCACTTTCAGTTGTAAAATTTTGCAAAAAAACAACATCCATATATAAATTTTTCTCTAAATTTATTGTTCTACATGTCTTTGATAAAAAAAAATGTTTGGGTAAAAAAAAAATGGTTTGGGTAAAAGTTATAGCATTTACAAACTATGGTACAAAAATTTGAATTTCCGCTTTTTAAAGCAGCTCTGACTTTCTGAGCACCTGTCATGTTTCCTGAGGTTCTATAATGGCCAGACAGTACAAACACCCCACAAATGACCCCATTTCGGAAGGTAGACACCCTAAGGTATTCGCTGATGGGCATAGTGAGTTCATAGAACGTTTTATTTTTTGTCACAAGTTAGCGGAAAATGATGATTATTTTAATTTTTTTTTCTTACAAAGTCTCATATTCCACTAACTTGTGACAAAAAATAAAAACTTCCATGGACTCACTATGCCGATCACGAAATACCTTGGGGTGTCTTCTTTCCAAAATAGGATCACTTGTGGGGTAGTTATACTGCCCTGGCATTTTAGGGGCCCAAATGCGTTAAAATCCGAAAGGTGCTCTTTGGAATGTGGGCCCCTTTGCCCACCTAGGCTGCAAAAAAGTGTCACACATCTGGTATTGCCGTACTCAGGAGAAGTTGGGCAATGTGTTTTGGGGTGTCATTTTACATATACCCATGCTGGGTGAGAGAAATATCTTGGCAAACGACAACTTTTCCCATTTTTTTTATACAAAGTTGGCATTTGACAAAGATATTTATCTCACCCAGCATGGGTATATGTAAAATGACACCCCAAAACACATTGCCCAACTTCTCCTGAGTACGGCAATACCACATGTGTGACACTTTTTTGCAGCCGTATGTGTTTTGCGTTTCCCATCCATGTATCCGTGGATCTGTAAAAAAACATACGGACGTCTGAATGGAGCCTTACAGGGGGGTGATCAATGACAGGGGGGTGATCAATGACAGGGGGGTGATCAGGGAGTCTATATGGGGTGATCACCCCCCTGTCATTGATCACCCCCCTGTAAGGCTCTATTCAGACGTCCGTATGTGTTTTGCGGATCCGATCCATGTATCCGTGGATCCGTAAAAAACATACGGACGTCTGAATGGAGCCTTACAGGGAGGTGATCAATGACAGGGGGGTGATCAGGGAGTCTATATGGGGTGATCACCCCCCTGTAAGGCTCCATTCAGACGTCCGTATGTGTTTTGCGGATCCGATCCATGTATCCGTGGATCCGTAAAAAACATACGGACGTCTGAATGGAGCCTTACAAGGGGGTGGTCAATGACAGGGGGGTGATCAATGACAGGGGGGTGATCAGGGAGTCTATATGGGGTGATCAGGGGTGATCAGGGGTTAACAAGGGGTTAATAAGTGACAGGGGGGGTGTAGTGTAGTGGTGTTTGGTGCTACTTATTGCTGAGCTGCCTGTGTCCTCTGGTGGTCGATCCAAGCAAAAGGGACCACCAGAGGACCAGGTATATTAGATGCTGTTATCAAAACAGCATCTAATATACCTGTTAGGGGTTAAAAAAAATCGCATCTCCAGCCTGCCAGCGAACGATCGCCGCTGGCAGGCTGGAAATCCACTCGTTTACCTTCCGATCCTGTGAACGCGCGCGCCTGTGTGCGCGCGTTCACAGGAAATCTCGCGTCTCACGAGATGACGCGTATATGCGTGACTCTGTGCAGAGCTGCCGCCTCCGGAACGCGATCCTGCGTTAGGCGGTCCGGAGGCGGTTAAGGCAGACAGCTCATGCTTGTTCTGCTGTTTAACCAAGAGACTCCCCCCCCCCCTTACTGTTATAACCGATTGGAGCGTTATAAAAGTAGGGATATAAACCACAAAGGAAATTGCTGAATTAAAACAATTTTGAAATATCTTATTCAATCATCTTCAAAACGTAAAGTATTTTTTCACAGTCACACAGTCAGCTGTTTTTATACTAATTCTCATTTTTCATAAATACTAGTGATGAGTGAGCATGCTCGGCCAAACCGCTATGCTCAGCAGATCCGAGTGTTTTGCTGAATAATTCAGGTGCTCAAACACAATTTAATACAATGGAAATCAATGGGAGAACCTGAAGCACCCCCTGCTCGGAAGAGTAGAGGATGTCTAGTTCATAAAAAAAGTTAGAAATTAATGGAAACCCCATCAAAATGATTTGGAAACAGCATTAAGAGAATAGCTGGATGTATCTTACACTCCTATTATGTACAACATACAATAGACAACCACACAAAGGCTATATGCCAAACGCCAGGTATGTGCCCAATCTATCCATGAGACAGATAACAGCCAACACACCTTACAACGGCAGCCTTGCAAACCAGCTCTCATATGACTGATACCCAGTAAACCTCAAAGTTATTTTGCATCTGTTGGATGGCTTGGGTGGACCTGCACACCTAGATCAATATCATTAGGGCAACAAAAAGTTTTCCGATTGTCTTAACATAATATTCAATAACCTTTCTATCAAGTTTTGACATGTAAAAACTAATTTGCATAAACATGGGCTTATGGGAAAGACATGCAAATGAGCAGATGCAAATAGTAGTGTAGAAGCAGCACTATGCGGTCTCACGATAATACGTATATTTCAATGCAACAGCCTCACCATAGGCCCTTGATCAATCAGGCCATGTAGTATGCATAGAAAAAAGAAGATGGCTCCGGCAGCATTCCGCAAAATCAAAAGTTCTTTAATAATAACCTCAAGACACAAAACAGCAACGTTTCGACTGAAGAACAGTCTTTGTCAAGCCTAATAACATCAATAATGATAGGTATATATATACCCCCCACATAAAATGCACGCCCCATTACATCATCAATACGGATCAATGTATAATAGAATACATATGTCCACAGACTAACTTACACCTGGTGATACATCAGCCACAGTCGTGTTTTTCGCCTCGGCGTTCTCATGTGTGTAGTGCGCAGCCGTGCCTCAATCCATGTGCATAACCGGATGTGTCATACGTCACCATGGTGACCGGCGGCGCACGTGTCTCTGGCCAATCAGCTACCGAAGGTAACCGCTGACGTCACAGACTGTGCGTCCACCCTGTGAACTTCTTTCAAATGCGCACGTCTGTGCGTCAGCTTCATAGTTTAGATCGCGAGTTATTACCCAGCTTTCCCAGTGTCAGATTTTATCACTGAGTTATTACCCAGCTTCCCCAGTGTTAGATATCATCTTAGTGTAGATCGCAAATATTCTAATCACTAATTTTTATTGTGAATTTTCCATGCAAAAGGCTTGTCATAAGACTCAGTCAAATATTCTTGTCAAAAGACTATGGCGCTATTTAGTAGAATATTAGACTTGTCATAAGACTGTGAAACCAATAGAGGGCGCTGTTCATAACTCAATAACGCCATCTATTGGTATTCATAGTCTTATGAAAAACAAGGCAGATTCTGCTCATTTGCATGTCTTTCCCATAAGCCCATGTTTATGCAAATGAGTTTTTACATGACAAAACTGTATAGAAAGGTTATTGAATATTATGTTAGGACAATTGGAAAACTTTTGGTCGCCCTAATGATATTGATCTTGGTGTGCAGGTCCACCCAAGCCATCCAACAGATGCAAAATAATTTTGAGTTTTACTGCTTCTTAGTCATATGAGAGCTAGTTTGGAATATCTTATAGTGCACAAGGCTGCTGTTGCAAGGTGTATTGGCTGTTATCTGACTCCTAGATAGATAGATGGCTTGCACATATCTGTCTTTTGGCATATAGCCTTTGTGTGGTTGTCTATTGTATGTCATACATGATAGGAGTCTAAGATGTATCCAGCTATCCTCTTAATGCTGTTTCCAAACAGTTTTGATGGGTTTTCCATTAATTTCTAACCTTTTTTTATGAACCATACACTCTCTTCTCTTCCGAGCATGGGGTGCCTGGTTGTCTCCCATTGACTTCCATTATACTCGGGTGCTTGGCCGAGCACACAAATATAGCAATGTGTTTGGGCCGAACACCCGAATACTTTGGTGCTCGCTCATCACTAATAAATACGCAATCATTTATATACCTTTTATGCCTTTACTTTTTTTTTCTAATTATTTGTCTTATTAAAGTGTGTTCTCATTATTTCCTTTTAATCTTTAGGTACACATATGGAAAGCCAGTACAAGGGGATTTTACAGCTTCTATTTGCCGTGAATCTTTAGCATTTTATTATATTAATTTAAGGAGGGGTCCTTATGAACCCACAATATGTGCTAATTTCACTGGAAAGGTGAGGTCCTATTTTTCATACTAAAGTATCACCTAACTGAATAAATAACTTATCAAACTGATTAGAATTTAACTTAAATAATTCTATCAGGAGTTCAGAGATAAGGTATACACATGAGCCATCAGGGCTTCTATCTGACGGGACTCACTGTGAGCAGGAAACCTGCTACTTTACATTTCCACAGAGACTGACATCTGTACAAAGTAAAGGGCTAAGAGATGAGCGAATTAAAAAAAAAATTGATTCGGCATCTTTGCCGAAGTTCCACAAGAAGTTTGATTAGTTATGCATTTATTTGTCACAAATCCCTATAAATCAGGTATACCCAGGCCACTCTGCCTTAGGCCTCATGCACACGACCGTTGTTCTGGTCCACATCCGAGCCGCAGTTTTTGTGGCTCGGGTGCAGACCCATTCACTTTAATGGAGCCGCAAAAGATGCAAAAGATGCAGACGGCACTCTGTGTGCTGTCCGCATCCGTTGCGTAGCCTCGCAAAAAAAATATAACATGTCCTATTGTCTGTTTTGCGGACAAGAATAGGCATTTCTACAATGGGCTGTCTGTTCCATTCCGCAAATTGTGGAAGGCACACGGACCGCAAAAAACGGTATGGTCGTGTGCATAAGGCCTTAGGGTTTACCGTTGTTCTGGTCCGCATCCGAGCCACAGTTTTTGCGGCTCAGGTGCGGACCCATTCACTTCAATAGGACCGCAAAAGATGCGGACAGCACTCTGTGTGCTTTCCGCATCCGTTGCTCTGTTACGTAGCCCCGCAAAAAAAATATAACATGTCCTATTCTTGTCTGTTTTGCAGACAAGAATAGGCATTTCTACAATGGGCCACTTGTTCTGTTCCGCAAATTGCGGAATTCACACGGATGGCTTCCGTGTTTTGCGGATCCGCAATTTGCGAATCACAAAAAATGGAACGGTCGTGTGCATAAGGCCTTAGGGTATGGCCACACGGAGCAGCCATGCTGAGAGCAGGTTGTTGCCATGCTGCGGTGAAGAATCGTGCAGCCAATTAGCCTGCAGCTGCCTTTCATTTCATAATGAAGACTGCACTGTATAGTCTGTCTTCATTGTAATGACCGCAGGGCACCTTTAAAAAGGGGCTGTCACTGATATGGGGTTTAGCTACTTAGGTGGGGGCACAATTTGCTGGCATACCCACTTCTCCCACCCCAGCACTCTCCTGACCTACAGGTGGGAGCCTTTCTTGTGCCATCTGCTTTCCCCCTTTTCCACATCATCTAATATCGATGAGAATATGTAATCAGGGACATCATGTTCCTCCTCTCTCTGCATCTTGCTGACTTTTCTAGGACATAGAGACTTAGAAGGATGATTTGGAAGAAGTAAAGCCACCAGCAAAAGATGAGGATGCTCATTATTAAGATCTGGACCCCCAAGGCATGGACCCGGAAGTCACTGACAGTCGGGCCCCTGCTGCATACGCCGGCATCGCTGAAGACCAGCGTATTAACACTTCGTATGCCGCGGTCTCCATCAGGTCCCCGCGCTGTAGTTGCGGGACCCGATGGCAGAGAAGGCAAGCCCGATGCCTTCCATAGGCATCGGGGCTTGCCTTCTACGGAAGCCTGTGAGATCCAGCCCTTAGGCTGGGTCTCACAGGCAGGCTGTCAGCATAAAATCTGACAGCCAATGAATTATAGGCTCTATAAAAATATCACATGATCCACTCCCTCACCTGAACGTTGTAGAAAAAATAAAATAAAAACTGTGCTAAAACACCAACATCAAAAAGGCGTATACCCCCTAAAATAGTACCAATCAAGCCATCACCTCATCCCACAAAAAACGAGCCCCTACATAAAACATAAAAAAAAAAAATATGGCTCTCAGAATATGGAGACACTAAAACATGATTTTTTGTTTCAAAAATGCTTTTATTGTGTTAAAAGTGAAAAAAAAAATAAGTAGACATATTAGGTATGTCCGTGTGCATAACAGCGAGGTCTATTAAAATATAAAATGATTTAATCCCTCAGGTGAGCACTGTAAAAAATAAAAACGGTTTAAAAAAGGCAATTTTTTGTCACCTTACACAAAAAGTGTAATACCAAGCGATCAAAAAGTTATACGCACCCTAAAATAAAATTAAACCTTCATCTAATCCCACAAAAAATGATCCCCTAAGACAATCACCCAAAAAAAACTAAAAAAAACTAAAAAATGCTTTTAACGTAAATAATTAAAAAAGTATACATATTAGGTATTGTCGCGACCGTAACAACCTTCTGTATAAAAATATCATGTGATCTAACCCCTCAGGCGAACACCGTAAAAAAAAAGAAATTAAAAAGTGTGTAAAAAAAAGCAATTTTCGCCTTACATCACAAAAAGTGTAATACCAATAGATCAAAAATTCATATGTACCCTAAAATAGTACCTATTAAATCGCCATCTAATACCAAAAAAAATTAGCCCCTACGTAGAACAGTCACCCAAAAAATAAAAAAAACTATAGATTTCAGAATATGGAGACACTAAAAAAATCTATTTTTTTCAAAAATGCTTTATTATGTAAAACTGAAACACACAACCCAAAAAAGTAGTCATATTTGGTATTGTCGTGTCCGAAGCAACCTGCTCTTTAAAAATAGCACATGATCTAACCTGTCAGATGAACATTGTAAAAAATAAAAAGTTAAAAACGGTGCCAAAACAGCTATTTTTGTTACCTTACCTCACAAAAAGTGTAATCTAAAGCAACCAAAAATAATATGTACCCTAAAATAGTACCAAAAAAACTGCCACCTTATCTCGTATTTTCCAAAATGGGGTCTTTTTTTGGAGTTTCTACTCTAGGGGTGCATCAGGGAGTCTGGTCTTCAAATATGACATTGCAACTTAAAATTATCTCAGTGTAATCTGCTCTCCAAAAACCACATGGCGCTCCTTTCCTTCTGCACCCTGCCGTGTGCCCGTACAGCAGTTTACAATCGCAATCACAAATGGGGTGTTTCTGTAAATTACAGAATTAGGGTAATAAATATTGAGTTTTGTTTGGCTGTTAACCCTTTCTTTGTTAGCGGAAAAAATTTATTAAAATTAAAAATCTGCCAAAGAAGTGAAATTCTGAAATTTCATCTACATTTTCCTTTAATTCTTCTGGAACACCTAATGGGTTGCCAAATACCTTGAGGGGTGTATTTTCCAAAATGGGGTCACTTTTTTGGAGTTTCTACTCTAAAGGTGCATCAGGGGGTCTTCAAATGTGACATGGCAACTTAAAATTATCCTAGTGAAATCTGCCCTCCAAAAACCACATGGCGCCCCTTTCCTTCTGTGCTCTACCATGTACCCGTACAGAGGTTAACGACCATACAGTATAATAAATGTTTTTGTAAACTACAGAATCAGGGCAATAAATATTGAGTTTTGTTTGGTTGTTAACCCTTGTTTTGTTACTGGTAAAAAAAATATTAAAAATAGATGAAAATCTGCCAAAAAGTGAAATTCTGAAATTTCATCTACATTTTCCTTTAATTCTTGTGGAACACCTAAAGGGTTAATAAAGTTTGTAAGCCCCACAAAGTGACTTCAGCTTTTATAAAGGCAGTAGACAGTTTAGACAGGACATCTACCCACAAGTGTAGCAACTTTGACGCGTTTCGAACAATAGTTCTTAGTCGTAACAATGAGCTGTGTTACCTCTGGTGGTTTTATGCTGGTTTGTAGAGTAATTACTCACTGCCCCCCACCTGCAGGGCGGGGGAGCAGAGCAGGCAAAGCACACTTTAACCTCTTATTTTCCAGATGTAGCAGTGCTCATGTGTTTTACAATATGCATTGATAATTTATGCATCCACATATAGTCATCAGTTTGTCAATTAAATCAAACGTGAAATATAACATAAATAAAAACAGTATAAATAATAAAATTACGGTAGAGTATCAAATGTCATGATAGCAGTAGAACACCACACCAGTTATATACCACCGCATCCATGCATGGATCCATATGTGACAGTGTTCCACTGTTATATCTGACATAGGCTCTTTTCCTCTCCCCGCTCCCGCTAGTACTCTCAATTGCAGTGTAAAAGGTAATATGATGCAAAAAGACCATTGGTCAATAGAAATACAAGAGCTCTTTTTTCATATTCAGGCCATTAGGATGCCTGGTATTCAATTTGAAAATCCAGAAGGCTTCTCTCAGTCTCACTAGACGTTTAAAATCTCCTCCTCTGCTAGGTAGTCTCACTTGTTCTATTGCAAAAGCTTTGAAATTGCGCGCTTGGCTTTCATGTTTGCAAATAAAGTGTCTGGCCGCATTGGATATGTTCACACTGTGCGGATTTTTTATGTAGTTAAGGTGCTCCAAAATTCGAGTTTTGAGCTTTCTGGTGGTGCAGCCCACATACATCATGTCACAGGCTACACATTTTATAATGTATATCACCCCTATTGAATTACAATTAATATATGATTTGATTGGGTAGGTATGGGAATTATTAGCATCATGGAAGGTTTTTGTATTCACTGCATATGTGCAGGTGCGGCAGCGTAAGCTTCCGCATTTGGTAAAACCTTTATAGATTAGCCATGGATCCCGTTTATGTTTAACCCTTTGTGTATACATAGATGGAGACAAATCGTTTCCTATAGTTCTTGGCCGTCTTGACACAATTCTGCAACCTTGTTTTAGCATACAGTGCAATACTTCGTCATCATAGAGGATAGGTAAATATCTCTTAATAATTTGTTGTATTTTTTCGAATTGTTTGCTGTATGTTAAAACAAGTGTGGGTAGATTTTCATTGTCATTTTTATCTGATCCTACAACTCCAGGTTTCTGTTTAAAATTATTTTTCTCACGGATTGGGAAGAGTAATTCTTTCCTATTTTTACTTTTTGTTATAGCTAGACCTCTGGATATCATCCATTTGGGGTATGCTCTCTGTTTTAATCTATCTGCAATAATTTGGGCTTCTATTTCAAAAGCCGCTGCAGTACTGCAGTTTCTGTAGGCACGTGTGAACTCTCCCACAGGGATTGATTTTATTGTATGAGTAGGGTGGTGGCTGTTTGCCCGTAACAGAGTATTCCCTGTTATTTCCTTGCGATAGGTTTTAGTTTGAATGATTTGGCCAGGTTTTCCCAGAAGTGTAAGGTCAAGGAAATTGATACTTTGTGAATGCTCCATATGTGTGAATTTTAAATTATATGCATTATTTTCAAGGTATCACATGAAGTGCTGTATGGCAGGCACATCGCCACTCCATATGAGGAGCATATCATCTATGTACCTGCCATACCACACCACATGTTCCCTGAAAGGATTTTTCACATTATAAACATATGCTTCCTCCCAATAAGACATTGTCAAATTAGCCAGGGAGGGTGAGTACTTCGCACCCATTGATACGCCAGAGGTCTGTACATAGTATATAGAGTTAAACGAGAAGTAATTGTGAGACATGAGGAATTGGGTGACGGATAGGATGTAATCTATAAGATCCTCAGAAAAATTGCTATATTTGTGCAGGTGAAATTCCAGTGCTAGCATTGCCACATGATGTGGTATCGATGGGTAAAGCGACACCACATCAATAGACAGCCATCTATAATTTTCGTCCCAAGTCATATCATAAAAAGATTGTAGAATTGAAGTAGTGTCTTTAATGTACCCTGGAATTCTTTTAACCAAGGGCTGCAAATTGCAGTCTAGCCACTCCCCTAGCCTTTCTGTTAGGGATCCAATTCCACTGACTATGGGACGTAGAGGAGGGGGGAATTAACCCTTGTGGATTTTCGGAAGAGCATGCATTATGGGTGTAACTGTAAATTCGACATTTAAATAGCTGAATTGCTTTTGACTAATATGATTACACTCCAAGCCCCTTCTTAGGATATCTAGAAATTCTACCCTGTATTTAAGCTGGGGATCTGTATCCAACCTTTGATATACTGCAGAGTCTGAGAGCAATTTATTCATTTGTTCACAGTACATGTCACAATCCAGGACGACAATCTTTTTATGATATGACTTGGGACGAAAATTATAGATGGCCGTCTATTGATGTGGTGTCGCTTTACCCATCGATACCACATCATGTGGCAATGCTAGCACTGGAATTTCACCTGCACAAATATAGCAATTTTTCTGAGGATCTTATAGATTACATCCTATCCGTCACCCAATTCCTCATGTCTCACAATTACTTCTTGTTTAACTCTATATACTATGTACAGACCTCTGGCGTATCAATGGGTGCGAAGTACTCACCCTCCCTGGCTAATTTGACAATGTCTTATTGGGAGGAAGCATATGTTTATAATGTGAAAAAATCCCTTCAGGGAACATGTGGTGTGGTATGGCAGGTACATAGATGATATGCTCCTCATATGGAGTGGCGATGTGCCTGCCATACAGCACTTCATGTGATACCTTGAAAATAATGCATATAATTTAAAATTCACACATATGGAGCATTCACAAAGTATCAATTTCCTTGACCTTACACTTCTGGGAAAACCTGGCCAAATCATTCAAACTAAAACCTATCGCAAGGAAATAACAGGGAATACTCTGTTACGGGCAAACAGCCACCACCCTACTCATACAATAAAATCAATCCCTGTGAGAGAGTTCACACGTGCCTACAGAAACTGCAGTACTGCAGCGGCTTTTGAAATAGAAGCCCAAATTATTGCAGATAGATTAAAACAGAGAGCATACCCCAAATGGATGATATCCAGAGGTCTAGCTATAACAAAAAGTAAAAATAGGAAAGAATTACTCTTCCCAATCCGTGAGAAAATAATTTTAAACAGAAACCTGGAGTTGTAGGATCAGATAAAAATGACAATGAAAATCTACCCACACATGTTTTAACATACAGCAAACAATTCGAAAAAATACAACAAATTATTAAGAGATATTTACCTATCCTCTATGATGACGAAGTATTGCACTGTATGCTAAAACAAGGTTGCAGAATTGTGTCAAGACGGCCAAGAACTATAGGAAACGATTTGTCTCCATCTATGTATACACAAAGGGTTAAACATAAACGGGATCCATGGCTAATCTATAAAGGTTTTACCAAATGCGGAAGCTTACGCTGCCGCACCTGCACATATGCAGTGAATACAAAAACCTTCCATGATGCCAATAATTCCCATACCTACCCAATCAAATCATATATTAATTGTAATTCAATAGGGGTGATATACATTATAAAATGTGTAGCCTGTGACATGATGTATGTGGGCTGCACCACCAAAAAGCTCAAAACTCGAATTTTGGAGCACCTTAACTACATAAAAAATCCGCACAGTGTGAACATATCCAATGCGGCCAGACACTTTATTTGCAAACATGAAAGCCAAGTGCGCAATTTCAAAGCTTTTGCAATAGAACAAGTGAGACTACCTAGCAGAGGAGGAGATTTTAAACGTCAAGTGAGACTGAGAGAAGCCTTCTGGATTTTCAAATTGAATACCAGGCATCCTAATGGCCTGAATATGAAAAAAGAGCTCTTGTATTTCTATTGACCAATGGTCTTTTTGCATCATATTTACCTTTACACTGCAATTGAGAGTACTAGCGGGAGCGGGGAGAGGGAAAGAGCCTATGTCAGATATAACAGTGGAACACTGTCACATATGGATCCATGCATGATGCGGTTGTATATAACTGGTGTGGTGTTCTACTGCTATCAGACATTGATACTCTAACCGTAATTTTATTATTATACAGTTTTTATTTATGTTATATTTCACGTTTGATTTAATTGACAAACTGATGACTATATGTGGATGCATAAATTATCAATGCATATTGTAAAACACATGAGCACTGCTACATCTGGAAAATAAGAGGTTAAAGTGTGCTTTGCTGCTCTGCTCCCCCGCCCTGCAGGTGGGGGGCAGTGAGTAATTACTCTACAAACCAGCATAAACCACCAGAGGTAACACAGCTCATTGTTACGACTAAGAACTATTGTTCGAAACGCGTCAAAGTTGCTACACTTGTGGGTGGATGTCCTGTCTAAACTGTCTACTGCCTGAATAAAGACGAAGATTTTAGCTACCAAATCGTGAGTGCTGGAATTTTGTTGTGCTTCATACTAAAGATATACAGGCTCACCAGCCTTTTCCGTGCACGCAGGTGTTTGGATAATTGGGTTGAGCTGGACTTTTCTTATGTGCATATTCAAAGTGACTTCAGACCTCAATTGATCCTTAAAAGTTGGGTTTTGGAAATTATTCTTCAAAAATTAAGATTTGCTTCTAAACCTCTAAGCCTTCTAACATCCAAAAAAAAAATGAAAAATGTAATTTACTAAATGATCCAAACATGAAGTAACCATATTGGTAAATGTAAAAGTAAGAACTATTTAGGAGGTATCACTATCTATTTATGCGCACAGAAATAGAAATTTTGAAAATTGCAAATTTTTCCAAATTTTTGGTAAATTTGGTATTTTTTTATAAATATAAATTAAATATTTTGACTCAAATTTACCACTATCATGAAGTAAGTATGTGACGAGAAAACAATCTCAGAATGGCTTGGATAAGTAAAAGCGTTTTAAAGTTATTAGCACATAAAGTGACAGATTTGCAAAAAATGGCCTGGTCCATAAGGTGAAAAATGGCAGGGTACTGAAAGGGTAAAGCCCGATGTAGGAATAAATAAATGTAGGAATAACTAAATAAAACTGACGCAGAATGTCTCCCTGCACTCTCCCTTCTCCAATATTCTTCTATTTATCAATTTCAGCAACACTGTCCCTAGCGCATGAGTGCTTACCATATCTCTACCTATGCTTAGCTCACAGGACAATGGTGGAGACCGCACAGGATGAGGGTTTTATAGGGCTATCTACGGATTGGCTGGCTGCACAGCATTTTGGGTGATCTTGCATTCTCAGGCTTGTCTCCTCTAAATTTAGTTTCACTTTTTAACACGTGCACGAATAGTGGTTAAAAACTAACTGCTCCAACTTGCTCACTTCACTGGCGGTTGCCATCTTCAAACGGTTGTAGTTTAAAATTTTATAAAATATAAAATATTACCAGGCACACTTACAATTGGAGTAACGTATTATTTAATATATCAATTAAAATATCTCACACAAATGGAAATAAATATGATAGACATGCACAAAGAACAATAATGCACAAAGAACAATAATTAGCAGCGTAGGGATTAAATAAGCAGCAAAACTTCCAGATCCAGACCTTTGTTCAGGGGGAGAAAAGGTTTGCTAGCCGATGTACCTAGACGCGGCGCCCCACGTGTTCTTTGGTACTTAGCGGCTCTTACCTTTGAGTCGGTTCGCTTGCCCCCTTCACAATCCTGGGTATGTTGTCTGCGTTCGAGTCTCTGGCGTCCAACGTGAGGTGTGCAGGAGCGCGTCGCCTCTGGTTGTCAGTGATGACGTCAGCGGTTACCTCATCTCACATGACCCGCACTATAGTGGTTTTGAATACAGCGATCCGGAGACACTGTGTTAAGATGATTCTGCGAATAAACTTGTGAGCTTTTTTTGGATTTCTTTGATAATGTTATAAAAAGTCCATTTAAAAATGATATCCTGCTTGCAAGCCGATACTTTAGTCCCCCAAAATTCTCACAAGTTTATTTGCAGAATCATCTTAACACAGTGTCTCCGGATTGCTCTATTCCAAACCGCTATAGTGCGGGTCACGTGAGATGAGGTAACTGCTGACGTCATCACTGACAACCAGATGCGAAGCGCTCCTCCACACCTTACGTGGGACGCCAGAGATTCGAACGCAGACAACATACACGGGATTGCGAAGGGGGCAAGCGAACCGACTAAAAGGTAAGAGCCGCTAAGTACCAAAGAACACGTGGGACTCGGCGTCAAGGTACATCGGCTAGCAAACCTTTTCTCCCCCTGAACCTTTTCTCCTCCTACATATCTGTCTTAATCTGCAGAAAGTATACTAAGTGAGCCTAAAAAAGAGCTGGACTATTGTCATAGGATATTCAAATTATCAATATTGTCCAAATAGAGCGGAACTACTACCATTAGAAAATTTGATTTGGACACTTATTAATATTGCTGATCCAGACAACAACACGTTTTTTAGTGGTCCCATATTATAAGGATTGAACTGACACCCTGTTATTTGAATCACTGATCCATCTGGATCTGGAAGTTTTTTATCCAGTTATGCTGCTAATTTGAATACTCCACTATTTGGAACTGGAGGAATATATGCTGCTATTTGGAATCTCTATGCTGCTAACTGTTCCTATATGCTGCTAATGAATTATTTGCTGCTTATTTAATCCCTACGCTGCTAATTATTGTTCTTTGTGCATTATTGTTCTTTGTGCATGTTTATCATATTTATTTCCATTTGTGTGAGATATTTTAATTGATATATTAAATAATACGTTACTCCAATTGTAAGTGTGCCTGCTAATATTTTATATTTTATAAAATTTTACCTATTGGATTGGGTGTACCAATAGCAGTTGCACCTTTACCACACTACCCTCGGTTGAGCAACCCAATTACTCCTTATTCATATGGTTGTAGTTTAAAAATTATAAATCCTACAGCGAAGATCCTACAGAGAATCACAAGACCCAGACCTACATTTTGATGCATAGTATGTCTCTGAAATATTAAAAATGAAGGCACAGTCGCAGTTTAGAAATTGCCCTTCAAATTTGAGGTGGCTAGAGTGGAGTTTCAATAAATGGTCATATTGTGAAAATGATCAGGACTATTGCTTAGCCGTGGACATTTTAGTGGCAGCAGGGATAGCTGAATATTTTGATATACGATTTGTGTAGGGGGACTTGAAAATGAGGGAGTGGTGGCAGTTTAGAAATCATGTCCTGATTTTTCAGCTCACACTCTAGCTTTTGTCAGCTCCCACTCTAGTTTTGA